>NC_081431.1:7404333-7656833 GCF_949786415.1 Peromyscus eremicus
TGTAAAAATGTATATAACATCCATATATATGTATATATGGACATAAGTGTGTAATTTGGGGTAGGTACTTTGTTACTTATATATTTTAAATTTCCTATAGTACTAAATGTAGTGCTATGTGCATAGGAGACAGCAGACTACTTAAAATGCACTTGGGGATTGACTGTGAAGTCATGGTTTAATAATGAGCTATAAGATTATGAGTACATAATAGTATGGCTATATATGAATGACAAAAATATGTGAAGAACTCCAGTAACTGGCAAGGATAAAACTGGATAGAGCTCACATGAGCAGAGGAAATTCACTATAATGGCAGAGAGGAGCAGTGAGCCTGGCGCCAGCCTTTTTCTGGGGAGATATGGTGGAAAAAAAAACTATTCATTTTAGATAGACCACCTCCAACAGACCAAAGAAATTATTCGCATCAAGTCTGGATGTTGCCTGTGGAGATTTACATTGGCTGTCAACCTGACATCATCTTGAACCACCTAGGAGATACACCTCTAGGTGTGTCCATGAGAGTTTCAAGTTTCTAGGTGGGGTTAACTGTTGTGGGAAGACCCACCTACACATAGTGGCATTGTTCCACTGGGGTTCACTAATAAAGATAAAGTAAGCTGAGGGTGAGCATTCATCCCTCTGCCTTGTAACTACAGATGCAATGTGATGAGCTATTTCATGATCCTGCCCCTATGCCTTTCCCAACCACTATGAATTGTGCCCTCAATCTGTGAGCAAAAATGTAACATGAATCTTAAAAGGTCTTATTAATAAAAAAAACCCAGAGGCAGATATTGGGGAGAGAACTAAGAAATCAGAGAAGCAGAAAGAAGCCACAGCCAACTTCACCTCACCAACTCCTCAGCAGATCCTGTTTCCACGAATCCTCAGACTGAAAGCCTCTGAGTCCTCACCCCTGAGGGTCTCAGCTGAACAGCTGCTAAAAACCTCTAGTTCCTGGTCCTCATGCCTTATATACCTTTCTGCTTCCTGCCATCACTTCCTGGGATTAAAGGCCCATGTCCTTCCCAAGCAAAGACATGATATCTCAAATGCTGGGATTAAAGGCATGTGCCACCATGCTTGGCTCTGTTTCCAGTGTGGCCTTGAACTCACAGAGATCCAGATGGATCTCAGCCTCCTGAGTGATAGAATTAAGGGTGTATGCCACCACTGTCTGGCCTCTATGTCTAATCTAGTGGATGCTCTGTTCTCTGACCCCAGATAAGTTTATTAGGGTACACTACTAGGTACACAATATATTGGGGTGCATAATATGTCATCACACCAAAATAAACCCTTTTTTTTCCTTAAATTGCTTTTGTGAGGGATTTTTGTCACAGCAGTGAAAAAGGTAACTAGTGCAGTATAGCAACTGGATTATGGGATTATCTATAGGATTGTGGATGAAGGGTTATAGGTAGTGTGAGTGACTCAAATGCAGGTGTATCACCTAAAAGTCTCACCCCAGCACAGCTGAAAACTCATGAAAGCTTCATCCAGAAAGATCCCTGTGCAATCTGTAGGCAGCTCTTTTGAAGAGTGTCTTCTATGTAGGTAATTGTCTACTGCTTGCGTAACATCAAGTAGGGATCCTGTGAGTCTTCTAATTTAGCAAGACACCTGAGTTACTTGTGTTTCTTAGCTTCTTGAGTCTTATGATGGAAGATGGGACATAACTATTACTTTTTTACAATTATTGAATTGGTGTATGTATGGGACAGAGGACATTAGCAGAAGTCCATTCTTTCCTTTCACTATACAGTCCTTTAAAGATCAGACCCTGGTTGTCAGGCTTGGGGACAAGTGCCCTTAAATACTGAGTGATCATGTTGACCCATGGGAGGGAATTATTTTTAAAGGATTGTAACAAGATACGCTATGGCCCATAT
Source organism: Peromyscus eremicus (assembly GCF_949786415.1). NCBI lineage: Eukaryota > Metazoa > Chordata > Mammalia > Rodentia > Cricetidae > Peromyscus > Peromyscus eremicus. Next base: position 7,406,229 of record NC_081431.1, read on the forward strand.
TAAAACTGAGTGAAAGGTATGGACAAGTATAGAAAGCATAAATGATGTTTCTAAGTGCTGAACATACTTATGTGAGATTTTAATGTACAGGAAATAGCTACCTAACACTTCACTCCTTCCAACTACTGCATGCTTTCTCCTGCAATGTCTCACAGCCCCACAATCCAGGATGTGAAAGGCTCTTTGCTTCTGTGGCTGTCTTTCCCAAGTCATTCAGCTCAGGTGTAGAACATCCCCTGATTACCATAGTTTCCAGTACTGGGCCTTTTTCATGGTTCCCATCTACATGCTGAATGCTGGAGTCCCCTACTTCGACATTAATTGTCAGACCTGAGAGCTATCTCCACTCATTTGTACTTCACTGTCTCCCTCTTCATTGTTTGTGGGAGCCAAGAAGGGCTCTATAGCACCAATCAAATCTATATTCCCCTTCCTTTATATCTCACCATTATAAGAAATGGCAAGCAAGCCTCTCCACATCATCCCCTGCCCTTTTCCCTAACTTTCCTGCCAAATCAGATGTTAATAAAGAGGGCAGCATCCTAATGTCTTCCCCAAGTAAGGCTTTGATGTCTTATCTGCCACCCCCAGCAAAGGCCATGAAACTCTGCCATGGCCTGCCTATGATCCTGTCTCATGCAGGCTACTTTCAGGGATGGCAATCTATTCTCTAGCTTTAGGAGTACTCCAATAGTGATATGGTGGCCTCCCTTCACCAAAGAGGTATGCCTCCCCATACAGTGTGGAAGAAGACTACTATCCTAGGTCCTTCTATCCCAGGGACACTCTACCCTCACATGACTCAGCCTCTGTTCCATGTCTTATTACCCACAGCAAGGGGCACATCAACCTTCCCATACTAGCTGGGAAAAGGGAGGCATATTTGGATTGGACCCCTGTATTCTCAACTCAGTCTCAACCTCAGTTCTGTGTCTTCTGACCCATCTCAGGGATGATACAATTACTCCTTCCCCAAATTCATCATAGTTATTATTAGGGCACCATTATTATAATTATAATTATTATTACTATGTTGTGTGACTCTTTATGGGGAAACACAACGAAATGTCTATTTACTCCCAGGAGGGCACTGATTACACACACACACACACACACACACACACACACACACACACACAGAGGCTTACCTAGCTTGATGAAGCAACAAGTTTATTAAGAACATGAGTGACAGGTTACTTGTAGGAGCATGAGTGACTAAAAGCCAATTGTTTTGACTAATGAGGGAACGTCACTAGAGTCCCCTACACAGTTTGCGGCAACTTTATTGAAGAGTCTCGTCTCCTCAGCAGTTGTTCACAGCTTACAGAATCTCAGGGAATCATCTTGTGAGTCTTGATATTGTTTTAAGCTTCCTGGCTCTTACAACCTGGTGAGCTTCCTGGGCCTTAGGAACTACCCTTGGCTCTCCAGGGCAGACATGATTCAGAGGAGACAGCTGACTAGCAGCTCATACTCAAGGCACTGAGTGGAGAGGACAGGCCTCTGTAGGTCCCCATAACAACCTGCGGCTTGTCTCTTGAACTTGATTTCTGCTAAGGATAGCTCACTGCCCCATGATTGGTCTACATTTGATTTTCAGCAAGGACAGCTATAGAAAACAGAGGATCCACTGGGTAGTACTTCAGGAACTTTCTTTCACAACCCATTATCAACCTACTGGGGCCTGTTTTTCTTTTACAGTTCCAAAATTTTAAGTTATTAAAGTTTGCCCAAGAGAGACTAGATTACTTAGACAGTAATAGGTCTTGTTTACCTGGGAATGAATGACAATATCCATACAATGATCTCTTAGCTAAGGAAATGTTTCCTTGTTTATTAGAACAGAAGGTTGGTGAATGACTTCTGTGAATACTAACTTTTGGGGTCCTTTGCATTTAAGGCACTGAAGGACCACGTGTAAGCAATACTTTGCAAATAAAAATGAGTCTCAGATATCTTACATTTAGGTGACATGTAATACATGAATGAATTATATATAGATTTATATTTTCCATGTTTTTTTTCCTCATTTGATTTTCACAATCTAATTAAGAGTGCCATTAAATATCATAAAACACTCTCTGCTACAGCTTATTTTTTCTGATTTTATTTTCAGGAGCTTTTAAAACAACAGGTATAAAGGGATACAACTAGGTGGTTGTTACAAAATCTCTCGATATTAGGTAACTGAATAACCTTGTCACTCAGCCCTGTTCACTGTCAGGTCTTTTTAACTTTGGTCCACTTATCTAGCAGAGTTACACAGACAAATAATAAATTATTAGAGAAAGAGACTGACATTTACTGTAACTTTATTCACAGCAAAGTGTAAAGCACAACCTCATGTGAAGTCAGTTATGGGATGGAGTAAATGTGGATCCTAAGGGCTAACTGAAGATTCGTGCTGTGCACATCTTAAATCAACGAATCCAGAAGCATTTCTCAAGTTTTACTGATATAGAATCAAAATCAATATGTCTTACATATGGCATGGGTCATCTTTAGTCAACCACTGACAGCCTTAAATATCAAATTACATCCAATACTTTTCCATACAGAGACTCATTTGTATTAAAAATGAGACTTGATCCTAAGACCATTATATCTGACCTTGTTTTCAGGCTTTTACATGTATCTCACTTGAGGGCACTACACTGAAAACAGGGGAGGCTGAGATATTTCTGTCATCACATTAATGTCTAAATTAAAACTAGGAAAACTTTAGAAAGTCATGGCAATAAACAACTTTTGACATAGCCTCTTAACTGAATTTTTATTAAAAGAATTATCAGAAATGGATACTGGCTTGTGTAGCTTTCTACTTTTTACAGGATGAACCACATTTAGAAGTGTTTCATTATGATCTCACATTCCAAATGTGGTGTTTGCTTGCAGAGCTTAACACCCCTGCCTCGGGTGAAGCAAAGTCAGGGGGTTCATCATTACATCAGACAGGATGCTAAGAATGTGACAGAATGATCTGGAAACATGGTTCAGCAATTAAGTGGACTTGTTGCTCTTGCAGAGAACTCAGGTTTATTTTTCAGCACCCATACTGGATAGTTCACAAACACCTGTAACTCTAGGTTCAGGGGATCCAACTTCCCCTTCTGGCCTCTGTGGAAGCCTGTATGCACATAGTACAGATTAATTTTTGAAGGCACACACTCATTCACATAAATAAAAATAAATCTTTTTTTAAAAGAATGTGTCTACGATGTTTCCTCCTTTGTGAAAGATAATCTGCTTTTCATGTTGAAAACAAGTGAAGAGCAAGCTGAGCAGAGTGCATAGGTCAGTTGGAGAGATTCCCCTAACACGAACAAGGTTCAGCTTGGAGCCCCTCTGCTGCAAAATCAAATTGGTTAAATTAATTTAGTTTTTCAAAAGAGGATGGAGACACGGTGACCTGAAAGTCTGCCACATTTTCTGCTAAAGTCCACTACACCACATCCATGCACTTCCTTGTTCAAACACTTTCCTGTTCTTTTAAAGTAGGAGGCCGACAAGATCCGTAAATATAAGAGGCACTTACACAGGTCAGCTAATATGGGCTATGGCTTTTTAAGTACCACCTGCCAAGCCCATGCTGTATTTTGCTAACGAAATTCCAGGACATAATAATAACCTAATCGGCCAAAAAGAACAAACCCAGATCTGCCTGTTGGGCTGATAATCGTCTTATCACACCCTGTGAAACCAAGCTCCGCTGTCTGACGGAGCCTCCGTTACTTGGCAGCCTGTTCTAAAAAAGGCCAACAATGGAGAGGGAATGAAGTGGAGTGTGCAGAACCTCCATATCTACATAAAAGAGATTAGAGGCGACAGCGTTCCATTTTACAGCTCAATCATATTGTGTTAGCATGCGCTTATCCGAGCGCGGACGAAATTGAAAGAGAAATAAAAAAGAGCCAGGCAGATAGGAAGCAGAAAAGCGAGGCATGAGCAATTTCCAAGGGTATAAAGGGATGCTAATGGCAGGGCCTGTCATTCTTAAAAAGGGCTATTAGGGCACCATCATCTGTTCTTGTGCCCTTACACTCCTCTAGCTAAAGTCAAGCATTTTCTGAGGCCCTTGTCGTCCTGTTTTTTTTTTTTCTTTCCTTCTATAGATAAGTGTGGTCATGTTTCATAACAGCTCACATCCCCATTCATGTGATCTATTAATGTGAGTCAACTAATTCTATTTACCGAGAAAACCCCTGACTCTCTGTGTATTTTTCTTCAATATTTTCTTTGGTAGGATTCTTCACTTTTCATGAGGCAGAAGAAAGCATATTCACACTAACGTGTATCTGCAGCAGTGCAGAGGGGGCTGGCCTGATCTCTAAGTTGCAAAGCTTCGAGCATGCTAGTGAGTGTGTGATTACACAAACTAAGAACAGAGTGAGGATCACAATGGCTTGAGTGTGTGTGTGTGTGTGTGTGTGTGTGTGTGTGTGTGTGAGTGTACATGAGTACAGGCTTATATGGGTTTGTGTGTGTGTGGTGGGCACATACATGTATATAAGTTCCCTTTACTCTTTAACATGTTACATAGAAAATTCTCAATTTAAGACCGAAGGGGATTTTCAGTTCACTTCTAGCTGTAATCTGACCCCTTACCCACTTAGTCAGACTGGTTCTCCAGGGAGCACACAATTTTACTTTGACGAGGGCAGACATGTGACTCTTTATGCTCTCTTTGCCTCTACTCCCCATCCAATACTCCATGTGACTATGTGTGGTTCTCAGATGCCCTTGAACTCAGGCAAGCTTGGATGCCACAGGGCCCCCTGCACCATTCCCTGTGTGCATGTTGAAAAAAAATTACTTAAGAAAGATTTCAGGGAATTCCTGTTTTTCCAATCGTTATCTGAAAAGCTAAGGTTCTCTTTGTCATCACTTAAAATACCTTCTGGGCATTAGGAGAATGAGAGCCATGAGGGAGGGAGGCATCATAGCACAGTGAACGCTCCTCCATTTGCTATGGAGAGAGAATAATGCCAGCCCCCACCAATTCTAAGCCCTGGTTTATGACTGAGCACATAACCGCACGCTCATTGTTTCCAGCACTGGAAAGGGTGATACTCAGAGTTATTTAAAGTTGCCGTCTTCATTCACCGAAGTCACCGAGTCCGTGACTCTGGCGTGCTTTTCGGCAAGCCTCATCTCCACTCAGATGCACAATCAGGACTGCAAATTCACCTCTGACCTTTCCGAACCACAGGGCTTGGGAGGAGTTGCTATTTTTGTTTATAGCTGGTCTTTATTGTGACAATTCTGGATGCTATCAAAATATCGCCTTAATAAATCTCTAAACTTGGGAAGACTGGAGCAGAGCTTACTGAAATGACAGGTGATGTGGCATCAGGAAGGCAGGATTCACACTGCTGTTTGTTTTCTTGCTTGTTTGTTTGTCTGTTTATGGCAGGGGGCATGGAGGCCAGAAGGTAATGCCAAGGATTTTCCCCTATGGCTCTCCACATTTTTTTTTTAAGATAGGTTCTTTCACTGAACCTGAAGCAGATTGGTTTAGTTAGAATGACTAGTGAGCAATTTCCCAAGATCGCCCTGTCTCCACATTCCAAGGCTGAGATGACAGACATGTGCCAGTACGTCTGGCTTTTATGTGGGTACTGGGGATATAAACTCAGGCTTCCATAAATAGGCTAATGTTTTGAGATACAGTCTTACTCTTACACAGTCTGGTCTGAAATACACTGTAGCCCAGCCTACTCCAAACTATGGCACTTGTCCTACCTCAACCTGTCTAGTACTGGTCCTAGCATTACTGGTGTTAATGAGTCATACTGGGCTTGAATGTGCCTGTATTTCTCTTTGTATTTCTACTCAAATCTCTCTGTCCTTGAGTAGAGGAGAATAAAGATCCTGCATTGGACTGTGGTTCTCAGTGGGGAGGCCTGGAGTAGGCAGCTCGGTGTGGATTGTCCCCTGGTGTCATATGGTAGTGTCTGAGGATATTTTTGTTTGTTAGGGGTACTACTGGCATCTAGTGGGTAGAGGCTAAGGATGCCATTAAACATCCTATAACAAACAGAAAAGCCAGCTACAACAGAACTTTCTAGTACCAAGTATCAGTAGTGCCACAATGAGAAACCATTAGTTAGAATAATTATATTTAAAATATATGTAGGTGTATGTGTATGTATGTGCGTGTGTGAAATAATAATAATCAAAGAAAAAGAGGCTATTTGCTTGAAGGTTGGGAGGGGCACAGAAAGAGACCAAAGGAAGGGAATTGTGAAGGGCTTGGCAAAGGGAGGGGGAAGGTGATGTAATTTTACTTATATTAAAATAGCAAAAATATGTATAAAGGTATATACATATGGAAAAATGGCATACCACATTAATGATCTATGTCAATTATCTAAAAATGTGTCCATAGACATGTTTTCAAAAATTTTTAGTTTTGTTTCTCTACTGTAACCTGCCCATCAATAGCGCCTTCTTTCCAACGAAGGTTTCATTTACGATCCAGACAAACCTGTTACCCAGTTTTTCTTCCTTGTAATAGGCTTTCATTCTACAGTTAAAGCTAATCCTCCAACCTCAGCCTCCCAAATGCTAGCATCACCATACCTAGCCATCTGATACTTTTTGGATTCTTCCTCCACACCCCTTTCCAGAGAATCCATAGAGGTGTGCTTATAGTCTCAATGCAGCCTCATGTATCCATGAGACCTAACTATCTTCTTTTATATATTGTTATTCTTGTGTGGGTGTTTTCCAAAGCATACACTCAAGTTACCTATTTAACTAGTTCTGACTTAATTTGGAGAGCTTTATTAGCAAACAGTGTAAGACAAAGTAGCTGGTATAATACAGAGTGATGTTTAAATTAGTTTACAATTTGCTTGGTCTCATCTAGAACTGCCCTGAACAAAGCTATTCAGAAATGTCAGCTGTGTCCCTAACCACTGTAACAAATTGTTGCCTGAACGCTGCACACCTAATGACTTCAAATTAGCTTCACTGCTATACTGCCTGACAGTTCGTTACGACTGTTAGCGACATGGCTGGCGTATCATGACCAATAAATTGGTTTCAGTGTGGGCTGGGAAAGGGACTTCCATCAATTTGATTAAAGAAATTACTGTAGCATTCAAAGCATAAAGACAAACTAGTTTAAGGAGACGGAAATAAGTTAACCGTGTGTGCCAGAAAAACATTTCTTGTCATTTGAAAACTTCTTTATGAACTATTTGAAAACAAAAATCCAAAGAAATGAAAACAAATTCAGACACAGTACTAACCTTTTCAAAATATGTGGCCAGGTATATTTTTTACTATTATAGGATGAGTCAAAAAAGAAAGGTAATAAAACACTAATTTGCAATAAGCATATGAAAAAACTGTACCATCTTAGTCTAGTATTTCATTTTGTATTTAAATTTATCATAAGTATTTAATTGTAAGCTAATGTAAAATTTGTGATCATAAAGAGAAAGTCAATGTAAACATTTGTGATAAAGAACAAGATGAATGATTCTTAGAAGGAAAAGGATACATTAGCCTACTGATGAAAATAATATTTTAAAGTGGAAAAAAACATAGAATTATTTTAATCAGGAAAAAGATAAAAGTTTTTAATGTAACTATGAAATGGTTTTATGGATGGTACAATCTTTATTTAATGGTGGCAAACAGTGCCCTCCCATATGAAATGAATGATGAACAGAGTTCACGATAACGCATAGATAGAATGGTTATCGCTATATAATGATCTGAATTATTAAAATAATTAGTACTGAATTAAATACAAATGACAGATGGTTAAAAATTAATTCCACAAGAAAAATATAAATTTTTTTGCTATGGGACATACAAACCTGGAGGCATCCACAGCCTTTGTGTTTCTTTGGGGTTTTCGGAGACCTTACCTGGAATATGTTTTGCCCATCCAATAATAACCACCAACTCTCGGTCAGCCAAGTCACAGAGTGTCGTGAGGGCTTTGATGTCGCTGTCAGGAACAGTAGGGTCAGGCATGGCATAGATCTTCTCTGGTTCAGCCACCAACAAATGCGAGACAATCTTGTTATCTGTGGGGTCAAACCAGAGCACTACATGACCACTAACATAATCACCCACTTTTACAAACCCTGAGGTATTTTGTGTTTTGGAAAATCATTGTAGCAGCCTACAACAAAACACACATGCTCCATCATGGCTCATGCTGGGTGCCTTAAGCAGTATGTAGGAAAATTCACAGTAAGAAAGAAGTCACTGTTCATGACAGAAAGCATCCCTTTCTTTGCCTGGCTTTCTGGAAAGAAGACTTGGTCCTGCTGTGAACATTTTTATAGCACACAGGGAAGAGAAGTTGGGCACTTCTTGGGTTCTCTCTCTGATTCTTAAGTGGGATCTGGGGAAGCAGATTAAATAGCACACAACAGTTGCAAAATAAAAGCCCACTGGAAAGCAGTGAAATATGGACTAACGCAGAAAGCAAAGACCCACGAATGCCCATGGTCCTAATAGGCAGGAAAGTCATTAATTGTTTTAATTCTTTTAAAGAAGAGCCAAAGGTCAGAGCCCTTCTGCCAGGATGAATTACTGACTATATAACTCCATCTCCTTGGGATGCATTAAGTAGGAGTAGCCCTCCTTTCCCCCGTCTCCATGTACCAAGCCAATCCTCCAAATACAGCTAATATCTGCGCCCGTAAAAACGGCCCTGCTTATACGATACAGCATTTTCTCCTCCGAGCACCTTACTCTTTAATCTTCTACTTCCATCTGTTGTCCTCAGTTCATTCTCTGCTTCAGATTTATCTGTCTGAAATTTGTGATCTATGCTTTCGAAATCTTCATAAAGTCAACACGAGAGACAAATGGAAAGTGGGTCCTCGGATGTGTTTTACTGCTCAGGGGCACGGGAGGGTTTATGGAAGGGCCTTTGAGCCTGGCTAACAGAATGATTTTTCTCGTTGGCCTGATTTTCAATTTCTCAATGTAGCTTTAGATGTGATTCTCTCTTCTATGTGAGGAGATACAAATGGGTAAAAATCAATTCACATATTGAAGAGTCCTAGGTATTATCTTTTGAGAAAATCAGGGGTCTAAGGGGGACATATGTGGACAGAGCCAAAGTTTCAAGTATGTTTGCTACAGATTTGCCTTCCACTCTGTTTTTAACTCCTTCAGTCCCAAATGATACATGGCATTCTTTTGATTTGATGGAGCAACAAAGAAACTTATTAAAGATGTATTTAGCACTTTTTTGAAATTATATGTATGTATATATCTCCACTCCATGCTAGAATGCCATCTAGCTTGATTTTGCTCAGGTCTTGTGCAGGCAACCCTGAAATTATATTTTAAAATGCACCAATATGGACATATAAATTATATTTATTTCAAATAGTCTCCAGTCCTTGACATTAATATTAATATTTGGGTAGAAATACTCCCAAATACAATCCTTTCTAGGAAAAAATTAAGCCATGATGCTATAGGTTTTTTTTTTAGCTTATAGAATTTGAAATGAGTGATGTTTGTTTATTTTAGACACCGTGGAAAGAACACCTTGTATTTCTGGTTATGCTGGGAGAGTTTTTAATTTTTTGTTCCTCTGAAGAAGCTAGAATCTCAGGACTAGAAGAATATGTATCAGTCAAGGGCATAAGTGTGTAACCAAAGGAAATAGTGACTCTAGATTTTATTTTTTCACACAGGGGAAAACATACAACTTGTTTTATCCCAGTCACGGCTTCTTGACTTACAGGTCAGAGTGATTCAGCAGAAGCCCGGGCATTCTCATCCTGCAGCAAATAGAATAGCCACCAGCACCGTTTCTGGGTAAGTCTTATTTAATGTTTCCCTAATTAGAATCAATACAACCCAATTTTCATTCTTGGGCCTTTGTAGTACACAAGCAACCAGCCAGGGGTGTAGAAATCTCCCCAGCCACCTTCCTGTAAAGCCCATGGCATACCCTGATGCCTATCTGACAGGATCTGAAAATTAAGTTTTATAAATGTTTGTTACAAAAACACACTAATTGGATGGACTAAGGAAAATTAACACAACGGCCTTTAGATAATGAGTAACGATTCATTAGGAGCCCTCTTTATCTCAGACGAATGGAGCGCCCTGCAATTGCTGTAATCTTCTTAGAGGTACTTGACAGGCCACTTCCCAATTTTTCAGGTTTACACAGAAAACGATAGATGTTCCTGAACCGTGTTGATTGACAAATGGCCTGTTGTCATTTTTTTTTCTTTTTTTCCATGGAGGAAATTATCAATGGTTTAGGTCAATGTGTGCTTAAAGTAAATGAGAAATGGGCAATCCAGACATTATTGAATCAAGAAACACTAACCCTCTAATGAAATTAAGCATTAGTGTTTATTGCATTTTATTGTATTATCAGAAAGTTTTTAATTATAATGTGCAAAATCTGCTTAATGCACTCCTAGATCGTATCTGCAGAATGCCAAACGGCTTTGCGGGCTGAAGAGGGGATGCCAGATTGGACAATTGAAGGTATAATCAACATAATGTTTTCTGGAAAGGCAAAAAGAAACTATGCCATATGTTCACTTACGCTTTAATTTTATGTAAAATGGGCTGCTTTTCCTTTAACACAGTTAAAATGCCCTTTCATTTACAGTTCAGGGTCTGCTTTATTTATTTAGCAGAGTCTCAGATGCTGGCATGAATGGTGCACAGCACTGACCCCTCCTGGAGAATCTCAACTGGAAGTGGACCCTTCCTTTTCCCTTGAAGGCAGATCGAAACAGCCTGGCCTTCTCTTGAACTGCAGTAGAAGTGAGAGTAGCTGATGTCTTCTGTGACAAAGACAGCGACATGCGAACCTTGCCACCGAAGCACCTCTTAGGGCCTCTTCTGAACGTCAGGCGTAAATATTGAGATTGCTAGCTTGTGGCACTGTCGCTATTAACTGATTTCTCAGAAAATGGGTTACAGTTATGGCCACAATCTACACTCCAGCCCCTTTTAGTTAATGACAAAGAGAATGGGGTTTGCATTTTAGCTATGCACCAACCATCCCTTCAAATTGTAACCTGGTATCATAAAATCATGGGCTCTTTAAAAACAATTTATAATGCCCATAAGGGCACCTGAGATGGAACCACCAACCTATGCTCATTATTAGTAGGTCCCATTCTCGTTTTAATCTATTGCTAGCTACTGTGTTAACCTTATATAGCTCCAAATTAATGAGGCCCCTAATGTATTTTCATTGGGAGGTTGAGCAGCCAAACTCATTTAGTTAGGGAAAACTACAAAAGTCACTTTCTTGTGAAATCTGAAAGTAACAGCTCCAATGAGCTAATGATCACAGGATGATCCATTTTATGTACCTCTGCAAATAAAGACAACCAGGAAATATAAAATTCACACTATATAAGCTGTGCATTAATACGCTTATGCTTCTGCAAAATGACTAGACACAAACAGGGAGGGTAGAGAATTATCATAGATACCTTTAAAAGAAATGAGATAGTCCATTTGTTGGGTTGACATTGCTCTTTATAGACAATCCCCTGAAAATAGAGTTCATGTTCTCCAATGAAGAGGAGTTTCCTTGGAGTCAGTAGAGATGGGCATGCCAACATTAGTATACACAGTGCCAATTGGGAGGATTCTGTGTCTGGGAAGCCAGGCACATCTGTTGTACTTACATGGCTTTTTGGCTGGCTGCACCAGCTGAGGGTTCAGGTATGGGCTGTTCTCAGCATCTATTCTGCGCTTGTACTTCTGCCGACCTCCACGCACTCTGTCAAGACGTACCCCTGTGGACAGAGACAGGCACTGGATTACTGTTTAGGTAGTTACTTCAGAACAATCAAATACATCAACTGTATCTCCCAGGAGTGCTAAGGAGACAGAGAGTGGAACTCAGAATGGACCAGTGTTACAAGAGAAGGCTAAAAAATTGGAAGCAAAATCAGAATTGTCAGTGTTTAGAAACTGTGGATACCTATGGTTAGAAAACTTAAAAGGCCTTTTTTCTACAGAGCCATCAAAGTTACCACTTGTACATCAGGGCAAAGGCACACTTCCATATAAATTAATTCAAAGAAGTTTCTCTATTGTAGTGTAGTAGTTTGTCAAGATAGACATTGGTGTTCTGTATCCTCATCTTCCAACACATGAAAGCTCCATGTGTAGAATCCAGTCCACAGAAAGATCTAGAACTATGTAACTCTCCTCTCCTGTGCTCATGGAACTGAATGTAATAAAGAGCACCTATGGGCTTGGGAAAGGCATGATTGATGCGGGCTAAAACTGTTCTGTGTTAAAATTCCAGTATATTTCCTCAAGAGAATATTATTTACAAATTGACACACTATTGGGCAAACTCAGAGTGGGCAGGGCTGTACAAATGGGATATAAAGGGTTTTCCTCCAGAGGGAATTCAGAAGATAAGAATGTCAAATCTCCCACTCAACTATCTATCCTCCCATCCTACATATTTAATTATAGTTTTCAGAGCACTTCATGTCCACAGAAATCTATCTTAATTCTTCTAATTGCCCGATCCTTTCTTTGTGAGTTTATCAATATTTACTGAAGTTTAGTATTTTTCCCTTCTTTCCCCACTTCTTAAGCTTTATCTTCTCTCATAACTTTGTCTCTAAACCTTTTTCCAAGGTTTTTCCAGTTTATGGGAGGTGGTCCCATTTACACCTGAGATGCACAGGACATTAGTCATAGTCTTGATGTCTGTCAGCTAGCTTCAACCAGGTGAGGACATTCAATCTGCTATTATTATAGGTAATATGAGAAGACAGGGATAAAGGAGAGACGGGGTGGGAGAGAGAGAGAGAGAGAGAGAGAGAGAGAGAGAGAGAGAGAGAGAGAGAGAATGACACACAGAAAGAAGTAAAAAAAGAGAGAACACTTTAGTCACCTCTAAAATTGTTAGAACAAAAAGCCCACAGAATAGATTCAGATTGCTTGGATCTAGTGTGAGAATTTATATTTCCAATATAGTTGCACACATAGCTGAGGAATTCCTTTTAATCTATTATATTTTTATGTATTGGCTGCAGAAGGACATAAGTGCTTGTGTGCACATGTGGAGGTCAGAGGACAACTTGCAAGAGTTGGTTTTGTCCTTCCACCATATGAATCCTGGGGTGGACCTCAGGTTGTCTGGCTTGATAGCCAGTTTTCCTACCTGGGCTGTCTCCACAGCTCAAAACTGGTCCATTTCTGAAAATGAAGTCTGTCTAGTGAGAAGCACTTAAAGAAGCCAGGGAGACAGCTCAGCCACTAACATGCTCATTGCTCAAGCTTCAGCTTGACTCCTAGATCCCATGTGAAAAGCTGAGTGTGGCAGTACACACCTCTAATCCCAGGGCTCAGAGGCAGAGTTGAGTGTGACAGTTCACACCTGTAACCCCAGTGGTCAGAGGCAGAGCTGAGTGTGACAATATACACCTGTAGCCTCAGGGCTTAGAGGCAGAGCTGAGTGTGACAATACACACCTGTAACTCCAGGGCTCAGAGGCAAAGCTGAGTGTGACAGTTCACACCTGTAACCCCAGTGGTCAGAGGCAGAGCTGAGTGTGGCAGTACACACCTGTAACCCCAGCGGTCAGAGACAGAGCTGAGTGTGACAGTTCACACCTGTAATCCCAGTGCTCACAGGCAGAGCTGAGTGTGACAATACACACCTGTAACCCCAGGGCTCAGAGGCAAAGCTGAGTGTGACAGTTCACACCTGTAACCCCAGTGGTCAGAGGCAGAGCTGAGTGTGGCAGTACACACCTGTAACCCCAGCGGTCAGAGGCTGAGCTGAGTGTGACAATACACACCTGTAACCCCAGGGCTCAGAGGCAAAGCTGAGTGTGACAGTTCACACCTGTAATCCCGTTGCTCACAGGCAGAGACTGGAGGGTTCTGCAGCTCAGTTACCAGCCATCCCAGCCAAATCAGTGAGCTTCAGGCTCAGTAAGAAGCCTCGGCTCAAAAGCTAAGGTAGAAAGTGATTGAGGAGTGACATTGGACGTTGACTCTTGGCCTCTACATGCACATTCACACATGTGTGCACGCGCACACACACACACACACACACACACGTCAATAGAGTTTCCTGCTATGCCATGTCTTGCATTTGCAGAAACACTCTCAAGCAGTGTGTGATAACCACATCACTAGGCATCTCCCTTTTGATTTTGGACTTTCTGTCCATGCTCCACACGACTCCTATCTCGATCCCTTTCCATCTTGGCAGGTAAGTAGTTTTCTACCCACACACCTGTATATCCATCTTCCTGTACCAACTATCCACCCATCCACACACCCGGCCAGTTCCTGAACTGTCAAAAGCTTTCAAAATACACCAGGAATTCACTCTTTATTCTCTAAAATGGAAATCAATTGGACAAAGAATTCTTTTATGACTTGTGAGTTTTATTTATATGACAGTGGGGGAAAAGACTAGATATTGATACTCATAAAGTATGAGAGTAATAATTCTATAGTAAAATGTGACAGAGACTCGATGTGCAGAACAGTGTTCCTGCCAAGTTTGGGTAACAATTAATAGCAAAATTTTCTGAAGTCAATATGTTTTAAAAGATCATAATAATGTATTCATGTGGAAACTCATTCTCAGTCAAAAGTAGCCAAATATTAAATTTTTCAAGTATTTCAAACAAAGTAAAATATATCTACTACTGCCTTTTAACTTTGCTCTCAAACCTGGGGAAAACTGCCTTCTTTGCACCCCAGGAGGGACAGTGACCGTCATCCTGACCATTTTCTGTAGCTCACTACACTCACAGGAAGTTTAAAGGACAATACAACTATGATAGCTCCAAATATCTCTGTGCTGCACCACACCATTCAGCAATCTATTTCTTTATACTGGAGCAAAACCCAGACCAACAAGAGCCAGCCTCTTCTCGCCTGGACCAGATACAAACACATTTAGAAACAGCAGCATAGACTAAACCAGACTTGAAGGGGCCTCTGAACATGTGCCAACAGCTTCTTCGCCTTAGATTATTGACAACTGATGGACTCACTCATCTGAGTAAAAAATCAGAACTTAGATGTTTGGTTTCATTTCTTTTGAGACAGGATCTCACTTCATTTCCAGACTGGGAAACAAAGCAAGTCCCAGTCTCAACAAAAAAAATAGTAACTAAATAACTAAATAAACAAATATGTTTTCCTTGAGTTCAGCTATAATTTGTCCAATATGAAGTACAGAATTACTAATTACAACTTAACATAAAGTTTCAAACCATTTTGGCAAAAATAAATAATGATATTGTTTATGATCAGTAATTGGGAGAGCTAGGTTAGTTAGAACCAAACATCAGTGGATTGAAAAATCTCTGCCAAAGATAACCATGCCTGTTTTTTACACTTCTACAGTTTTACATAAGCAATTTCTCCTTAGGCTTTACTTGGAGAATATTTTTGAAAAAAATTAAAACGTGAGGGGTTATTTTGCCCCTGAAAAAATAATGTGCCCATGAAACAGTGTGTGTGACAGGATTTTGAAGTTAATTAAAGTGACTGGATTGTCTACTCAAGCAGAGACTACAGTTACCTTTTTTCAATAAATAAATACATAAAAGATGTTAATAGTTGGCATTTCCTACCTACTAGAACATTTCACGAGGCTTCTTCAAGTGCTGTGTGTGCCTGCATGCCACTAGGGAGTCACAAATTGTACACACTGTCCAAATTTACAAAGTGGAAAGAGCAAGAGTAGTAGGAGGAGGAAAAAATGCTGTGAAGAGAATAAACACTACACAAAGCCAAAGGGTCAAGCCAAGGTCACGTGGGCACGGTCACGTTAAGCCAGCACGTTATGTCCAAATGCAAATTTTCACGCTATTATGTGGTTAAAGTCAAAGGCAGCTTTCATTATTTTAATAGTGTAAAGTCAGATGGATTCTATGTATATTTTGGGGAATTATTAAGAATATTAATTATTAATATTAATTATTAAGAATATCCTTACCTACTTTATTAATTTAAAATTAAGACACTTACATTGTTCCAAAGTAAAGAATTACTAAAAGACATTAAAGGTAAGATCCCAGAAAACTTAAGAAAGAAACAAGCGATCACGTAAAATACAAACAATTTTGAAATGATCATTCAAGACTATTGCCCTCCCTTCTACTGTCTGGTACCCTGTGTGCTTCCTCTGCTGCCCAGCAGCACTCCTCTCCTCCCCTATAGGAAGAGAGCATCTGACCATACCCGGAATCCATCTGCTGGTGACTGTTGAGGGAAGCATCTACTCAGAGCACAGAGGAAGTTCTCTTGCAGGAACTCCAGCAAGA
Organism: Peromyscus eremicus; assembly: GCF_949786415.1. NCBI lineage: Eukaryota > Metazoa > Chordata > Mammalia > Rodentia > Cricetidae > Peromyscus > Peromyscus eremicus. Next base: position 7,422,517 of record NC_081431.1, read on the forward strand.
GGCACCAAGAAGTAGCAGAGTCCAGCCCAGCACTGGGAATTTCCACGGCAGCTTCTGCTGGGCTTCTCCTTGGGGACAAAACCTTGGCAGCTATGCGTATTTATGGGCTTCCCAGCAGGGGGATGAGTAGAAATTATTTGTATATGCACACAGATGCTCCGGGGGAAAACCAACCACATTAACTGCCTGCAGATCATCTAAGGCGACATGACAAACCAAGCCCTGGGTGGTTTTTGTAGCTATCTTCACCCTCTCAAAATAGACAGCAATATTGTTAAATATGGCTTTGAGATTGAGTCCCTTTCTCCCTGTTTTAACAAACTGCCTCCTGGTGCCTACTCTCAACAAGCACAACCTACAAGTTAACTCAATGAGCCAGTCCATGCCTGATGTGTCCTGTGAGAAACAAAAGCCAAGGCAGTCACTAGCCTATACTAGTTCCCAAGAGCTTGTTATGCGCTAAACACTCAGGGTGAGTTGAATTATGTACGCACACATACCCTCAAAGTAATCCCATGGGGCAGTTGCAATTCTTTTCCCATTTTACAGGTGGGAAAACTATGATGTGTAAGAGTCAGATTCAGATGTGTTCATCGGGGAGAATGCCTAGACCAGAAGATTAAAAGCAAATTACTGGAGGAAAGGATATCTATCTGCATGCTGACCTGGCCCAGATAAGAGGGAGAACAGAGCCAACAGAAGGAATGTGACTCCTTCCATTCAGTCCTGGTCCTAGTGACTCAGCTAGATGTTTGCGTCCACAGCTGTGAACAAATCCAGTGATGAGTTTTTAAAAATTAAATTAAAAGACTTTCTAATCTTTTCTTCTGAAGCAAGGCAGGTTATAAATTCCCATGCTCCTCATTCCTCACTGAAAGGGCACTGCCTATTAGACAGGTCTGGCTTTGCCACAACACAGAAGCAAAGGGATATCACAGCCAAGTTTTATAGTTCTGACAGACACCATCGATGGCCCATGTCCACGTGTGGTGGCTGATGATTATTGTTACTTGGGCTAGAATATCAGGTCTACAAAACAGGAGTGTCAGAAGCTGCTCCATCTGTGCATTGAAATACTGTAATATGTGAAGAGGTAAAAGAAAAGGATCATGAAGAGATTGAAAGGTAGGCAGAGAGGGAGAGAGACAGAGACAGAAAGAGAGTCAGAGAGACTTTAGTCCCTAAATGAGATAAAAAGCCAAGGCTCACATTAATGCTTTCTTGTCCTATAAATACATGAACAAGAAGCAGAGAGGAGACTTTCCTCTTGGCCTTCCCAATAGCCATCTGGATAATTAACATGGAAAGCTCGCACTGGAAACTGCACAACCTTCTAGGTGCATCCAACATGCACATGTAGGTTAATGCATACAAGACAAACCCCCAAAGAAGCCCCTTGATCCCCAGATCCCTGAAGTGCAGCCCACCGCTCTTGGCTGCCTCTATGGCTCTGGCACCAAAGTTATAATCTGGATTGAAGCTGGAAAGGGCAGGAATTTGAAATCACTATCCACAAAATATTTAGCAGGGAAAATGTTTCCTTAGCTGAGGTGAAGTTGCTTGTGTGAAGCATGGAGGCCTAATCTGTGACACATACAAGTACAAATTAGGTCATCTGCAACAGGTGACGTGGTTTAATTGAATGTCTTCTGTCTGCAATTCTGACAAAAGGTGAATGGAAATAAATGAGTCGGGCAAGACTGCCCTGAGCCTCACAATACCCAATATCTCATTATTTTTAAACAGCTATCTATAAACTAATGCTGACAAGCTTTGAACCTTTTATTTCTGCTCAGGCTGAGGTTTCTGTGATAGGGAAAAAAATAAAAGGCAAGAGGAGAAAGGGGCATCCAGAACATTGCATTAAACATGCAATACCTACCATTACCACCTCCCCAGTGTAATTAGAGAAACCTCCTGTTCAAAAGGCACTATTTCTTCCTCTCCCCTGTCAGGGGCAGGCACGCTTGGCCTGCACTTGCTAAACATAGGGGCTGTCTTTAAAGAGGAAAAGAAAACCTTCCTTTTACTTTGGTGGCTTTCTTTTTCTGGTGTGTATGTGTAATTTGTGGTGTGTGCACATGTATGGAGGGGGAAAGGGTGCCTGTGCTTGGAGGCCAGAGAACATTCCAGAGTCCTTCTCTCACCCTCTACCTTTTCCCCCAGATACCGGGTCTCTCACTGAATCAGAAGCGTGGCTGGGAGTCAGCCAACGTCCACAACCCTTTCCTTGCTGTTCCCGCAGCACTCTGGAGGCAGGTGAACTCACAAGTGGCCACACCAGGTCTTTCTTTTTCTGACAGGCTCTTATAATGTAGCTTGGGCTAGTCGGAAACTCACTGTGTAGAACAAGCTGGCCTCAAATTCACAGTGACCATCCTGCCTGTACATCCAAAGTGCTGGAATTGGAGGCATGAACCCACATGCCTAGCCACACCTGGTGTTTTATGTGGGTGCTGGAAATCTGAACTCAGGTCCTCATGATCGCACAACAAATTGTCTTATACAGTAAGCCATTTCTGCCAAATCTCCTTTCCTTTTTATCTTAAAAAAAATCATATTACTATAGTGTATGTAGCCTATCAAACAATATTTTGTCTTAGTTAAGCTGATAACTATTTATACTTTTAGAAATAACCATTTCCTGCCAATAAAGTTATGGGGTAATGGGCACAAATATAAAACCGGGCAGATCCATCAAAAGCAGTGATTCCACTAATCAACAATCACGGTGATGCTAGCAGGAGGATGTTTTTATACAACAGCAGTGCTCCTCACAGTGCAGAAATCCCCTGGGCCACTCTGCAGGAGCAGGGAAGCAATGTCTGCAGAGTGCAGGGCATAGGGAACCAGCCACTCTGGTTTATACATGGCTGAGCAGAGAGCGCTGATCATTTTAGCCCACTGGATGGGAGGAATATAGTAAGACTCTAACAACAACAGCACAGGGATGTGGATTTCAAAGAGGATACACCAAGGTTTGCTTTTAGTTTTTGTGGTTTTGGAAATATGTGACAGAGCATGATGGTGAGAATCTGGAGGTCTTTGGGCACTATAAAGTGGACAGGAACCTAGATGACATGGACAAACCAGCTAAGACTGGTGAAGCTTGAAGGGAAACTTACAGAAATCCCAGAAGAAAACTTTCAGTCCTCAATAGTATGTGATTTGCCAGACACTCAAGTGACATCAGCAGACACAAGCAGGAACTTGAGAGCCAGTTATAGATAACGAAGAGAAGCACAGTGCTTAGTGATATTTCTCTGGTGATCCTTATAACCCGCCAAGGTAAAAATCTGAAACCGAACAAATCTGGAAGCTGAGAGTATAGTTCATCTGGTCCAGGGCTTGGTGTTGTTCATAAAGTCCCAGGCTTAATTCCCCATACCACATAAATCAGGAGGACTGGAGCTGAGCTTTAATCCCAGCACTATGGAGATGCAGACAAGAGGATCAGAAGTTCCCAATCATCCTATAGTTAGGTCAAGGCTAGATGGGTCCCTGTTAGATAGATGGATGGATAGATGGACAGATAGATAGATAGATAGATAGATGGATGGATGGATGGATGGATAGATGGATGGATAGATGGATGGATGGATAGATAGATAGATAGATGATGGATAGATGGGTAGATAGATGATAGATAGATAGATAGATAGATAGATGATAGATGATAGATAGATAGATAGATAGATAGATAGATAGATAGATGATAACAAAGTAAAATCTACCACAGACTATATCAAGATGGTGTATATCTCAGGTTCTGTGTAATGAAACTCTACCCAGTACATAAAATATATAGAAAAAAATCAGTTAAATAGAGATCAAATATAGATATAATGTTAACATATACATTCCTAAATGTCATAGGAGAGACAGGCTTTCTTGTGGCACAATGGCTTATTTCAAATCCCTTGTGACATTGGCAGCAAGAAGTTCAACACAATAATAGAAAAAGGCATTCAAAGAACCTCTCAGGGTTTGCTTTGCAAACAAGAGCACCAATGATGTTGAGTCAAATTTTAATATCATGCAAAGATAAGATACACTAAATATGAAGTTAAGATGGCTAACAGGTTGTTGGGTTGTGAACCACCGTCATCCTGTCTTACAGGGAGGGAAGGAGTAGAGTTTCAAGGTCCCATTGTTAGATCTTCAGTGGGAAAAAAAGAAAATAATAAAGGAATTCTGAAATGGAGACAAAGAGATGCTCTACTGAGTGTTACTGGAGATGCTCCCAACCCAACCTCTCTCCATTACCAAGAAGAGCTTAGATGTTTCTGAGGGGAGTTAGTAAAGAGAGGAAAGAGAGACAGGAAAGATTATAAAAGGCCTAGACCCTGTGGAAATTCAGAGCTAAGAAGAGGGGTGCACAGGAACCAGTGGGCACACCTTGCCACAGGCAGCCTTGTCCACAGAGATGAGGGGTGCACAGGAACCAGTGGGCACACCTTGCCACAGGCAGCCTTGTCCACAGAGATGAGCAGCTACCCGCGAACGCTTCAAGACACCTAATTATAAATGTTTCCCTCCCCAAATTTGTCTGAATTTTCTGTTGAGGGACTTAAGATGAGGGTAGGTGGATTGTGAGACATGGTGATAATTAAAAATCACATATATAAATAAGTACATATATATCAATCAATAAAAATGTTACACACTAAACAAGCAGTGTTTCCTATATGGCTCATTTCTGTTCACTATCTTTTGATCTCTTGTTTATTTGTGGAATCTAGATGCTTTCTGCTTTCAATAAATAATTACAAATTCAGTTTCCTTGACAAAGATGGTAGATACACAGGAGGCATTACGTTTTTTACATCTGATGTTCATGCTAAATGAGTGGTCAGGTCTGAATAAGAAATGATTTCAGATTCAATCTTAATTGTCATGAAGTGGTAGAGCTAAGTAAAAGAGTTAGATGTAAATAAATCTAAACAGTAAAATGAAATCTCCTGTCAAAGACATTCTCCACATCAGGAAAGTGCATACTCTTTAAGGTGAGTAGTTAGGTTGGGCACGGTGGCACAGGCCTGAGTTCTCGGCATTTGGGAGGTTAAGGCAGGAAAACATCAAGTTCAAACCAAGCCTGAGTGTATCCCAGAACACCCGAGAAACAGAAAAGAAAGGGGAAGAAGAGAGGGGGGAAAGAGAAAAGGGGGAAGGAAGTGGGAGAAGGAGATAGGCAGAGAGGGAGGGAGGGAGGGAAGGAAGAAGAAAGGGAAAAAAAGGAAGGAGAAATTGTCTTCAAATGCTGCTACAGGAATTTAGAAAGACCTTGTATTTGGACTGGTATAGAAAACACACACACACACACACACACACACACACACACACACACGGTGTGTGCCAAGGTAAACACCTGGGTCCCCAGGAGGAGTCTGTTGCACCAAGCAGGGGATTTCTTGACAGATGTTCTTTGGGGACTTGTCACAGGAGACCTTTGTTCAAAGGACCCACATTGTGGGGAGCAGGTTTTAGGTTCTAGCCAGAGCCAAGAACAGAGCAAACACACTCATCTGGTCACGAGGCAGCTCAAGGCTAGATGCTGTGAGTCAAAGCCCCAGCCGTCACTATTGTATGTAGGGAGAGGTAGAATTTCCCATGAAAATTTCTCTTGTTTTCCAAACCAGTTTTCTTAGTCTATCCTATTGGACAACTGTTTGCCTCTGTGTTTCTGAAACACAGCCTGGCCCCCAAACAGACTTTAACACACTCTACTGTTATGTATATTCAGCTGAATTCCACACACTATTTGAAATTGGATCAAAGGATCAAAAATACAGCCAAATGATTTTGTTGTATGTTTTAACTGTATATTAACATCAGTGAATTTGCCATGTTGAACGCACAACTTATTACAAAGGAAGACTCAAAAATACTAAAAAGGTGAACAAATACATTTATGGATCATTTATTAATCAGGTGTTTTTATCTGCTTGGTTGATTTATTTTGTATTTCTCCCGCTAAAATGTATACACAACATATGGATCTCTTTGCAATACTTTCTGTAATTCTCAGTTGCTGTTTTTCTTAGTGTGTTAGTATACTTTAAAAGACAGGGAAACATGAAGGTCACAAAACAAAGTGAATACAAAAGAAGGAAAAAAAGAGTTGGTTGGAAGGTAGAGTCTCACAATTTAATATTTCAACATTCTTCTTACATACTATAAAAGGAAACAGGAGTTGATCTGCTAAGGGGATCTCAGTCAGATCTTCACATGAGAATTGTATTTAGAATTATATTTAGATATTGAAAGTGAAACAGGAAAGACCATATGTCCCTGGACTTGGGAAATTTGACAAATGAAAAAAAAAACACCATTCTCTTCCCAAGACACTTTTATTGCCTTCCTGCCTGGACGCAGATGAATGAATGGACCACGTGGTAAGCTCTCTTCCTGTTCCAAGAGTCTATGAATGAAATACTTAAGAAGATGGAAGTGACCCACAGATTTGGAGTCTGACAAGTGCCCGGGCAGCTGGAAACATAACACACTTTGTATCCTCAATCAGGGAAGATTGGAGCCAAATGGACAGTGTTAGCGGAGCCGCCAGCAGAAGGCTTGCTGGCACGGGCCTTAGTGCCTCTCACACTGACCTTGGCCAAATGCACTTCCCTTTGTTCTCACCGATAATAGAGCAAATAAAATACCCGTTTGAAAAATGCTTGCAGCTTATTGCTGCATTAGGAAAAGATCAATGTCCACTGCACATGGAGGGGGAGGCTGAAACTAGGAGATTACAGACAACCTCGGGTTTGCTACCACATCTGGGTTCAGCTGAGCAGAAGAGGATCACATAATGGGCATTCTGAAAGCCACCCAAGGATGGGAGAGAGCTCTGCCACTGAACTAAACAGCACCTGATCTGCAGAATGAAAAGCATGGATGAAATATGACATATTCCATTAGATATATCACAGAGATAAAGGTTGCATCTCATCATGCACAGCTGTCCCGAAATTCAAGTATGTTTGTGTAGATGTGTACACATACCCAATGACCATGGAGACATGTTCCAAGATCCTTGGTGAATGTTGACAGCCCAGACAGCACTAAACTCTATATAGACTATACCCCAGTCTACACACACACACACACACACACACACACACACACACACACACACCCCTGTGGCCCTTTCCATTTTTCCTGAGCTTTCATCACATATTGTGGCTCTAATTTTTGGTTTGAGGCGAAAGAAAGTCTAGCACAGTTTTTAAACCTTTCTTTATGACAGTATGGATCAAGGATTCCTTCTTACTACACAGCTTGGTGACCTCAGCAGGCTTTACCATTTCTTAAATCACAGAAGGAAGCAACATATGGGCCCTCTGCAGCATAGCCATGCTGCATGCATCACTCTTATGAGTTAGGGATGTTATTAAGAAAAGTAAGGGCTCCTGAGCACAAGTGCTCTGTAACTGCGGCACTCCAGGTGAGGCCTTTGTCAGCTGCCAAGTGACTGGCAGTTTAGGGGCACAGGCGCCATGGATATGCTGGGAAAGGGTAGCTCCACACTTGGGGCAGAGGGAACAGGACAACCTGAGGTTCCACCATGCTCATCAGAAGGGACAATAGTCGAAAATGTAACCGTTCTTTATTTCCAGAATTTTCCATTTACTATTTTCAGACTGAAGTAGAATCTTCAGGTGAGGGGGACTACTGTATACACAGAGATACACAAATACACATAGTGAAAGCAATTACTGTATACTCACAGATATACAGATATAGATTATGCATGAACAAATGTTCTCAATCAATACAATATTACTTATTTTTCTTTCTGTTCTAATAATTACACGGCCTGATCAAGTATGTTTAAGAACCACTCATTTGTAAAGTATCTTCCTGAAAAGAGAACTCACTATGTGTGTGTGTGTGTATAAATATATATACACATATACATACATACATATATATATACATACATATATGTACAGACACACACATACACATATATATCTAAAAGAATCCACCATTCTGCTTCTTTATGTAAAGCCATTGTAGTGGAACTGCTCATACATTTCCAGCTGATGATGTAGTCCTTGGGCTGCCAGGTTGCCAGTTATAACTTTTGGTGTCCATGGAGTTAGAAGAAGCCAACTGCTGGAACTTCCCTGATGGGAGCCAAGTGTGACAACTGGTTGCTTAAACTAATCATATTATATGTTGGTAGCGATTTAGAAATTATCCTTGAATTTCACTTATTCCCTCATTATGTAAAAGTGCAAATTAAATGACCCAATAGCTCAAGCTGTCCTATAGACTACAACACAAAACTCTAATTTTAAAATCTTGTTTAGTGGGCTTTCCATCCAATGTTAATGGAAAAGGGTTTTCATTAGAACTCATTCCTAACAAGGTTATAAGTTTAATCACCCAGACCCCACCCGAGCACCTGTCAGTTAAAAGTGCTGACATGTTTTGGTCCAAACAAGCCCTCTTGAAAGAGAATCACTTTGGAAGTCCCTGTGGCCGTTTGCAGAGAATAGTGGCAAAGACCTTCTGAAATCCATCCATCATGTTTACTCAATATGTCCATCTTTTACAGGAATATATATCTTCCCAGAGAGAAGTTCTTGGTTTCTCTGCAATCTGTTGTTACTAGGCTCTCCACAGTGACTAAAGAGAGTCAGTTGGTGGAGAGTACTTCCTTTGGGGCCCTTCTTTCAGTACAGGAAGAGGACCTTCAGGCTCGGAACAGTAGGTCCATGCTGTGGACTGTTCCGACAGTCACATGAGGAAGCAAGAATTGGAGTTTAGGGGCTGGAGAGATGGAGAGTGGTTTAGAGCACTGTCTCCATGTTTAGTTCACAGTATCCATGTGGATGCTCATAGCCATCGGTAACTCTAGCTCCAGCATGTCTGATGCCCTCTGTTGGCCTCTGAAGGCAACACACACACACACACACACACACACACACACACACACGGTGCACACTCATGTTTGCAGTCAAACATTCATCTATATGAAATAAAATATTTTTTTTTTTTTACGAATTGGAATTTAGGAAATAAAGGTGCTTCCTTTGGGTTAGGGAATCATTAGGTACAGAAGGGGCAGAAGGTGTGGCTAGAATAACTCTGAAGGAGGTGACATGGACAGGAAATGGGATGATCAGTGACAGTGATTGCAGGAGGGTTGAAAGAAGGTGGGAAAACTCATGCTCTCACTGTTTTTGAATACATGAAGGCACATTATGAAAACCTTTCCTCATGCAAAAATAACACATCACAGAATTGAACATGAGTCCCTGAGTCTTTTTATAAGGTGTAAGACACACTGGATATTTGGACAGTTCCTATACACAGATAGCATCAGAACCAGGGCAGCCAGGATTAATGGGCACGTGTGTGTGTGTGTGTGTGTGTGTGTGTGTGTGTGTGTGTGTGTGTGCATGTGCGTGTGTGTGTGTGTGTGTGTGTGTATGTGTGTGTATTAATTAGCAAAAGACAGGAGACAAATGTGAATCTCTATGGAAGGAAATGGCTAACCCGCAACTTCTGTTGATCCTGCAACATGGGCTTCTACAACAGAGATACTGGATTCTGCTCAAGAACAGATTTCAGAAATTTACTTTTTCTAAGCCTCTCAACTTCACTGCCACAAAAAGAACTACAAGGGATGCCCCTGCCCCCACCCTGGAAGAGGCAGCAGTGTCCTAATCCATCACAATCCATACTGCTGGGCAGCATGAGGCCTCTGCTCCATCTAGGGGCCTTCATGGCTGGCCTCTCCGCACTTGGAATCCCTGTTGGCCTTGGAAATGAAAGACCGTGAAATTGAACCCACAGAACCACAAGCAGATCAAGAGAGCACAGCACTGGTCCACTCTGGTGAAGACTGGAGAAAGTATAACACTTCTATTTTTTCTAAAAGTTTGAGATGACCTTATGTCTGGGTTTATTCATGCATTTAAGCTCATCATAAAGTAGACAGCAGAGCTGAGAGCTTGCATGTTCGGGGATGAAGTTGGCATAAAAGCTGTTCTTACTCTCATTCATTTCTTCCCCCATTTGTCTAATTAATTTAGTTAGATGTAAATACAATATTACTATATGAGGAATCAAATTAGCTCTTTCTAAAATGGTTTTATATAAACCTACATACTTTTGAGAAAAAACACTTATTTATATTATTGCAGATGTTAAATAATTCATAAGAAATAATTAAAAACTTTTTGCTGTTCCTATAATTCCTTTGTGTATGTGATATAAACATATGCACATGTGTGCACCTGTGCCTATTGCTGTGTGTGCATGTGTGTGTGCAAGTGTGAGAGAGAATAAACCAGAGTCAGGTGTTTTTCTCAACCTATCAGTGAATATAGAGCTCACTAAATGGCTGGACTACCACACCTCTGCCTGTGAGCTCTTGGGATATATATATCAATGAATACATTTCTCCATCACTGAAGTTACATGCACACACCACTCCATCATGACCAGCTTTTATGTGGGTGCAGGGGACAGAAAATCAGGATCCTGTTCTTGAAAAGTAAACACTGTTCCCCTGGGCCACCTCCCCAGCCTAAGCCTTTAAAAGATTTTGTATCATGTCTTGGTTAAACTGATGCAGGTAGTCCAAGCCCACTGTGGGTGAGACCATCCCTATGCATGTGGTCCTGGGATATAAAAGAAAACTAACTTAGTGTGAGCCTAAGTGAGTGAGATGGCAGACAGTATTCCTCAATGGTTTCTGCTTCAAATTCCTGCTTGAGTTCTTGCTTTGACTTCCCTCAGTGATAGACTGCAAGCTGCCCATTCCTCCCCTAAACTGCTTTTGTTCTTGGTATCAGTTATATCAATAGAAAGGAAGCAAGACCCTCAGTGTTTGTGGTATTACCAATGGGAAAAACTGAGTTGGACTTTGTAATTCCCCACGTATTTGACTATGGGATTTACCTTCTTTTGAGGGTGTAACTAAAGGATATCAATATTGACTAGGGTAATATTAGCATCAGCCATTGCCTGCATTCTATTAATTACCCATATCTCATGGTACCAAAAAATCTCGTAAAAAAATCCTTAGCAAATAAGAATGAAGATAAAAATGGTTGAAATCATTCTAATCATTCATTCAAATTAAATGAGATTGTTCATTTATCAATGTGTGTGATCCTAAAATGAGAAAAATTCAAAGGGTTGCATACAATATAAGTAGGAGCCAGGGATAAAAATGAAAAGCATCTACAGAGAAAAACATTACTTGGCATTTTTCATGCATCCATGGTGCTTATTAAATATTTTGGTTTTCAAAGATGAAATAAGAATATATATGAAGAATATGAATATAGAATAAGCTTTTTAAATGTATGTTAAGTTCCATTTAGCAAGCTATCAACATACTCTAAAATGTTGTATAAAAACTTTTAACAAAGAATTGCACTGATGTATACTTCTCTCTAAATTTGAATTATTTTTAACTAAATTGGAATCAAATCCTGTTTATTTAACAGAGAATGAATAGAAGTGATCTCAGTTTAGAATACACTATTGCAAGTAGTGTATTTGAAATCAAGGTGTCAAACACAATGAAATTTTTTAAAAAAAAACACTTTTGAGATATTTGGAAATTTATACTGCTAAAGTAGTGTTTGTCATGGGTATATAACTGAATTTAAAAAAAGAAAACAATAGTTGGTGTTTTATTTTAAATGGAGCTTAACATACATCGATGGAAAAAGGCCAGAAGGTCTTCTTACTATTTAGGGAGCATCTATTAAGTGCAATCATACATCTATGTCAACTTCTATTTATATAAGATGATTGCCTAAGTAAGTGGGGCTTTCAAACCCTCCATCAATTAGTACCCCCATCACATTAAAAAGACAATTTATCATGCTTACAACTACCATATCTATTCTCCAACCACACCTGTGTGATGAATGAGGGTTTAATGAACAATATCATATGCTTGGTACCTTAGTATAAACTGAGCATTATAAAATCTTACATGCATCCGCAGTAAACTGAAGAGAAATAATTGTATTTAATTCAAAAATGGACATGTATTCTGGGGAATTGTGAGACACATCATTTTTGAAAGAATTATAATTTATTTCACAATCAATAATGCTGCTTCTAATCAATGCTTAGAACCAAGTGGGAATTATTTTAAAACACTAGTTATGAGTTAGAGAGATGGTTCAGCAGTTACAAGCATTTGCTGCTCTTGCAGAGGACCACAGCACCAAAGCAATGTAAGTTGTAAACTAGAGTCTATGACTCTAGCTCAGGGAGACGTGAGGCCTTGGCCTCCATAGGCATCTGCACTGAGCAGCCCATACCCCACAAAGCACACACTCACCCACATACTGAAAATAATAAAAATAAATAATCCAAAAACATTCTGCTGCATTTAGGAATAAACAGTCTATATTTTGACTACAGTGTGTGGCCAAGACTAAATTTTTTTCTTTTATTTTTGAGATCATAACTTGACATCATTTCTCCCTTTCCGTTCCTCCCTCCAAACCCCCCATACACCCCTCCTTGCTCTCTTCTGAATTTTCAAAGTGAGTAGATGTAACTTCACCACTGTCTGGTAGAGAAGCATTTAGACGTTGGGGGAAAGAGTTAATGAATTACAGACCTGGAAGCAGCATTCATGGATAGTCTGAGATTTCCTTCCAAGAGTTAGAGTGGGTGTCGATCAAGTGCTTATGAGAACAAATTTATGGAAAATAACTAAGAGTAAATCTTTGTTCTTATTAAGAAACATGAATATGTATGTAATTTTAGCCAGACTAAATTAACCCAAAAATGAATAAATAAAAAAATAAGGACAATAATTGTTTTCACAAGAGAAGGATTTGCCTCCCTTCCCCCTTTTTGCTTTGGAGTTTCAAAAAATAATTCACATTTTAAAATAAAATTGTTTGGAAAGGAACAAAAGGAGAATAATCTGTAAAGAATTCACTGAGTATAGGAACCCTATATAGCCCAACAAACTCATAGACACTCATGCACGTACACACACAAACACACACACACACACACACACACACACACACACACACACACCTATGCATGTACACACATATGCACACACACAACATATACACATGTGGCAATAAGCACTTTAAGTAGGGATAGTCTGTAGGCTGAACAGTGTTTGGCGTGAGCATCATGAATGAAAACTAGTGTCTGAGCATGCACTATGTTGCTGGGGGGGGGCGGGGTCTCTTCCTAGTTCATTGATAAGGTTATATTGGATCTCTATTCTAATTTCACACCATACACCTTTTGAAGTTACATGAGTTGGGACTTGGATCAAATCCCATGTTTTTGTTATTTGTTTGTTTTATCAGCAACAGTATAAATAGGCAACCTATCACAGGTATGTGCACCTCTCTGTGCCTTTGCAGGCATAGCATATTAACATGTTCTCCATGGCTAATGCTCAATCATCATTGTGAACCAATAGCAATAAATATGTGGATTATACCTGTGGTTTCACTTTCATTTTCTATCTGATGGCTTAACTTGATTGAAAGCCACTGATCATTAGGGCTTTTTTTTAAAAAGCAGTGAAAATTGGTATTTGAGTTTTGACAAGCTTAAAAATTGTTTTGTTCTTACAGTTCTCATCCCCTTGGGCTACTGGTTCTTCTGTAACCTTTTGATATCCCCAAATCAGAGAGCAGGGTGCTACCCTTAAACAAATAACAGCCAATGCAATCTGGAACATTAATAAATTTATTATTATGAATTAATTCAGGCCTGTCATCTATATGGATATATATCTATAATTTTAATGCTTTTCTGTTCCTGAGAACTCAAATGTATTAATGGCCTCCAACTCAGACTTTGGAACACAGTTGATGCTGACGTGGAAGTAACTAGTTAATGTCAGTACATAACTTGGACTTGGATCATAACTCAGAAGCATCAGTATAGGACTATTAACTACTACCTGGTTTACAGGCTGAGAGAGTTGGGGAAGAGATGATCAGTGTGTTGTATTTGTTTCCCTAGTTCCAAGACTCTTCATATTAACGTAGAAAAGATATCTTGGGATGGGGAGATAGCTTACTGGATAAAGAGCTGCTTCCCTGAAAGCTGGACGCCTGGAACTTGGACCCCAGAACCCAAGTTAAAGACAGGCAAGTGTAGTGACTGCCTGTAATCAAGGAGGAAGCAGAGGCAGAGGATTCTCCAGACAAACTGGCTAGTGATACCGGCCAGAATTGATTAGCTCTGGATTCAGCAAAAGACCGTGTCTTAAGAGCAATCACAGAAGAGACATGATGTCCGCTCTGGACCGCCAAATGCACATGCACATACATGAATGCAAACCACACACCTTTACTGATACCTGGCCATAGCTTGGTGACAATGTGATGTTCCTTTTGCACAGAATGTCAGACAAGTTAACTCTGGTATCATAGGACAATGTATGGTCTTTGTCCCTGGTTCCTGATTCAACACTCCTTGCAATTTTGTAAGTGAGGAAGATGGGTGGACTCTCTTATAAGTTCCAATGAGGTGAACTTGGTGGGCTCCTGGATGGCCTCAGAATTGGGTCTGCCTTCTAGAAACATCAAACATTTATTAGAACTTTGGAATGCTCAGCCCCTGCCTTCCAAATGTCCATGGAAGGGAGTGGGGACAAAGACTCAGTTAATCACCAGTGGTCAATTACTAAGTCAATTATGTCTATGAAATGAAGCATCCATAACAGCCAATGAACCAATGAGGTTCAAGGAGCTTCTGGATTAGAAAACATTGTGAGGGGGACACATCAGGAGAGAGGATGGGGCTCTGTGCTCCTGTTAGTCACTGGACCAGAGCCCTGAATTTGTAGGAATGGATTCAAGCAGTTACAACTTAAACGAATTCCTGAACACCTTCTGGCATACAATCAGAGAACTAGTTACAGTGTTGGAAAAGAACTTACCATGACAAAACCCAAATAGCTTTTGGACCTCAGTTTTATAGGGTCAGCTCATACCATGAAAAAATAAAAGTATTTGGAGAAATGTCTATGGTTAGAAGCATGCAAAGTAAACAAGTCCACTTCTGTGTACCAGAAAAACAAGAAAGTGAAATAGGTATATCAATCAATAAATAAGCCATCTAGAATGGACTTCCATTAGATAAGTATGGGACAAACTGGGCATTAAAATCAATGACAGCAATGGATTATAACTCATTGAATAAAAGAAAAATCCACAAGTCCACATCACCATATGTAAACACATGAGTAAACTTATGAAGTGGAATAATGACTTCAATTCAAATTAACACACTGCAAACATTTTTACTACTCTGAAATGGGCAAGCATCATTTCACAGTGGAAAATGCCTGGTATACAGCTCCGACACAGGGAGGAGGCTGATGCCACCGGAGAGGAGAAGAGTTGAGTGCTCCCTGACATGATACAGTGAGGTCAATGAGACGATTCTGTGACTGACCTGACAACCAAGCACCATATGAATCTCATGAAGCAACATCACGACAACACACCTATGGATACTGCAAAACCACTGGCCTGTAGTCTTCAACGAAAGTCACCAAAAGAATGTAGATTCAAATGGAAACTCAGTGTGTGGCAATGGAAGTACATTGGTCTTGGAGTTTCTGTTAGCCTTAGACCGTTTTGTCTCTCTTGCCTTCTTCTGGGCTTAGCCTTTTCTGTATTTAATTCTCTCCTTCCCCCAAATGCTCCAAATTGTAAGATTTATCTGGAATCAATTATGCTGAAACACCTTCTTGTCCTCCAATGGATCTTGATGTGTTTTTATTTTTTCAACACCCTCAACCTATATTTTCAATTGACATTAATGACCCTGGGGTTACTACGATTTCAGAACGGTGCTACTGTCCTGAGAAAAATTGCCAGAGGGGTTAATTTGAAGGAAATCTGCAGACTGTTTTCCAGTTTATGAAACATTTCAGCTACTTCACCTCATTGTCATCTCCAGGGCAGGTGGAGGACACTTTTCATCTCCCCAGTGAGGAAATGGAATCGGGTCCCATCCTCTATAGACAGTGTGGATTGCAGCAAACCCTTCTAACTTCAGAACTATGTGCTGCTTTCCTTACCAGGAAACATCCACTTTCCAGTGTCACAGAAAGGAAGAAATCAATGAGGGGAAGCAGTGCCCTAAATTCAGTTGGCATTGTACATATTGAGCAATGTGAATGAGTAACAGTCACATACCACCTCCATTAATGCAGGTGAGACTGCTATCCATCCTCTTCACTGTTGTTCTGCTTTTGAATGAAAATGGATAGTGCTTTATTGTTAGTTGTGTATGAGGGGTTAGAAGTGAAAAGAACAGAAAAGAAATGAACAAAATCAATGATAGTTGGTGGTGAATTCCATATATTTGAAACTCAACTTTACTGTTTTAATTAAGTGGAAATACAGGCTCATTGTTTTAAGGACATTAAAAAGATAATTAAAATCTGACTTTGCAACACCCAAACACACCCCAAACCCATCTTTTCAGTGCAGAATGCCCTCAACAACTGGCCAACCACAGTTTAGAAGATTAGATTCTGATAACAACTGATTGTAGTTAACTGCCTGCATTCCAATTATTGCTCTGAAAATTCAACCAATTACAAACCTGCCACTCTGTACTCTCCTGTGAAGTTTGGAGTGTTTTCCTAGAGTTTGAAGTAATTGATAAAGTAGCAGACATGAACTCAAATGGAAATATAAATAAGTCTGAACATGTGATAACATTAGGATTCATTCCATATACACACATGGACATTTAATAGTATCTTGGATCCCAAAACATTAGAAACATCTCTTCCAAGTAGTCTAAAGACGCATATGGACATCTGACTGACTTCAGATTCATGAGACTTGCACTCAGCTCCTCCCTCAATCAATTTCCATATGCACTGCTTACTTGAAAAGTCAAGTGAAAAAGTGATTCAGCCATGTGTCTGTCTGTCTGTTTCTTGATTCTCTATCATCTATCCATCTATCTGTCTGTCTGTCTGTCTGTCTATCTATCTATCTTCTTCATCATCATCTACTGATCTATCATCTACCTATTTATCATTTATCAATCAATCATTTATCATCTCTCAATTTCTTGCATCACATATGTATAAATAGTATATAAGTAATATATACTATTATATATTTTATAATATATTATTTTACTATATTTCATATTAACATAATATAGTGATATTATAATATATTAATATTATATGTCATAGAATATTGATATATCTATTTTTATATAATAATATAATGCTATATATCATATATTTAATATATCTGCAATATAATATACATATATGTATGCTACATATTATGTGTGCTGTATATCATATATAACATAATATTTTATATTAATATATTATGTTATATTATTTGTATTTGTGGTATATTATATAATTATTAACATAACAATAAGTAATATTAATATAATTGGTAGAATATATTGTAATAATATATTATATTAACATATATATAAGGCACATGATAACTAAAGGAGAAGATGCATCCCTAGAACACTATCCCACCAGCTCATACTAATAATTTACATCTGTATTACAAATATGCTTTCCTATTCTTTACACTTTTACTTTTGAATTCCCTCATTTGTAGAAAATAATGAATTTTCAAGATATTATTTATAGCTATTTAAATGCAATTTGAATTTGGGATATGTTGAGGTTTGCTTTGGTCTCATCAGTCCTATTGCATAGCCATCTAAGCTGGAACAAAGACCTTCCCCAAATATCTTCTTTCACCCCAACTTTCCAAAGTGGTCCTCTACCTCTACTTCACTCATAGACAGAAGTCTTGGTATTCTAGCAGCAACTACTGGAATCTTAGAACTCAAGTTACAACACAGTAATGCTCAAACACATCTCTCCTCCTTGCTAATTTCTTGCTCTTTTTCTGGTTCACTAATACCACTGGGTCACTTCTTCCTTTCCTGTGGAGTGAGTGCTGGAAGTTGTAAGAGGCAGGATGCCTGGCCCAAAGCAACATATAGCACACATTAATTTTCTAGGACTTTGTAGAACTCCTTCTCGAAAAAATACACAGATGAATGCAAGAACTGCTAGGCAAGGAGATTATGCCCTCATAATCAGTAGTTCCTTGGCAGGGAAGGTATTTTGGGGCCTTTTACTTTCTAGCTCTGTCATATCACTGTAGGCAGCAGCTGAATCCATCATTCAGGGAGTAGAACACAGGTCTGGAAGATGATTTCATCAAGCCCTTTAGGGAAGGCCCTACGAGGACCTGTGTGACTAGGACCTGCGTGCAAGTGGGTAGTCTATTTCTCAAGTGTGAAATATAGAAAAAAAACCTTTCCTGGCAAATGTTTGCTATCCATGTTCGAAATGGGTGTGATTGAAATAAATATTGTATGGCATGTGCTAAAATATCTCTTAATGATAGAAAACACGCCTTGTGCTTTTCTGGGTTGCTGTTACTACCTGGGAAGGCTTCAGTGAGTATCAAATATTCTAGGCTGAAAAGCACCCTGGTCCCCTCATCTGAGTAACTTGGGTTAGCTAGCAAAGAGACAGAGTCTTGAGACAAGACAGAAGCAGCTGTGGTGTGGGACATGGGGTTCTCTCCTAACACAATCATTCCTAATTGGATTTGTTTGTTCACTTGGCACCATTGTGGAACACACTGAGCAACATGGACCACAAGAGGGACCTGGATTATAGGGTCAGATTATATTCTGGAAGTGTTTTTCAAAGACCTTTAAACACTATAAGCTTCCTGTAACAAATGTCAAAAGGAAAATGAAAGTTTCTCAGAAAGATGCAGCAGACATCTCATATCTTTTAGGCTTTTATCATCTTCTCTCCATTTCTGGAGACACATTCTGAGAGTGCCTAATTAACTGTCTATTCAAGCACAACTCTGAGAAAACACAAGCCATTCCCTGGCTTGTTCCCTTCAACTCCCTGCTCTGCAACAATGCTGATTGTATGCACAGACCCTCTCAAAGCCCTCGGGATCAAGAGTCAATTTTACTCTCCATCATGCAGGATTATGGAAACAATTACACAAAACATCAGGGGCACCCCACCAACACACATATCTACAGTGAGGAGAAAAAAGATGCCAGGGCTTCAGCAATAAAAACGAGAACCAAGTTGGGTAATTTTAGCAGTGTGGGAGAAAAGACAAGGTTTTGCCTCTTATGTTTCATAAACTAGAATTGGACTTGGGGTGTCTCAAAGCCAATTCCCACAGCAAGTGAGGGAGCACAGCCCAGGCCTCTTCAATTGCTTCCATCCAATCCAAGCGTCATCCCTGGGGTCAACTGGCTCACAGAGAAAGGTAGATGAGGAACAACATAAAACATGATTACTGCTCTAGTTCTCCCTAAATGGTCGAGGTAGCCGTCACTTTGCCCTGTGTACCCTGCATTCCATTACTGCCCAAAGTAATAAAGACTTCTGTCACCACACAAGCTTTCATCTTTGGGGCTCTTTTCTCTTCTCCTGATAAGGCTGCCAACTCTACTCTCTGCAAATGAGCTCATGTGAACACTTTCAGTGTATGTGGAAAACAGGAAGTGTGTGGGACATCACACAGCCTCCAAGCTGGGATGTGGTACTCTCTGTCTGCAAAATCAGAGATGTTTAAAAGGGATCAGAACTGATTTGGGAGATTCTGCATAGAAGGAGGAGGTTAAAATTGAGCCATGAGTTGCCTCTACTAGCCTCACTTTGATTTTACAATACTTGAAGATTTGTAAGTGGAGGGGGAGGCCACACTAATTACCTCTTTACAGAATTCTGTTTGTGAACATTAAACATTTGCATTGACTTGGGCCAGCAGCACTAGCCAATATTAATGCCCCATGTATGTGGGATTTGAGCATGTCATGTGTGGGACAGATGGCCGAACCATCACAAAGCAGTCAATTCTGAAGTAAGCGAATTGCAGCTTAGGCTTCCTAGTCCAAAGAGTCACTAAATTCAATTTTTTTGCAATCAGTGGCATATGTTTGCATCTGTCTACAATATGACTTGGACTAAAACCGATCTGGCCATGGCATCCTGAGGACCAAGGCTATACAATTCCCGGTGTTAACCTGATTGTGAACACCAGAGGGGGATAGGTAGACTAACTCAGTTTGTCTGAGGTGGGGAGGTGCTGCTTGGGCATCTATCACGTTTGCAATAATGAGAGCAGCTACCAAACAGTCAGGGGGTTTTCTGTTTTGTTTATAACACGTCCAAACATTCATAACAATAATTAATAGTAATATTAGTGAATAATTTAATATCAATGTTAGAGGTAAGAGACCACTTGCCTAGCATATACAAAAAACATGGGCTTCATCTCTGTCAGTACCAAGAGGCAACATAAATAAATAAATAATAATAGATGCTTGCTGTGGATCTGATAGTGTCCCAAACATGTCCTATGTGCTGCCACTAAGATCAAGGACAAAGTATGTGTTAGAGGGACACGGGGACTTCTGGAAGGAAATATTTGATGGAATTTATATTGTTTTATAAGCCTGGAAATAAGGAACTGGGAAGAGAGAACCATGGTGTGATTCATCCTGGGAGTAAAACAAGCTATAAACACATTTTGAGGGGCCTGAGCTGACTGTGGCTGCTACATGGACCCACAAATACATAGTGTGGTGCTCAAGAAAATGCGAATCAAGATCAGAGTGCCATATAGATAAGAAACTGTCAAGAGTTTTAAAATCAATCAATCAATTAATTAAAGCAAAAAAGGGCCAATAAAAATCTCTTTAGTTGGGGCTGGAGAGGTAGTTGAGGGATTAAGAGCACTTGTTGCTCGTCCAGAGGACCTGGGTTCAGTTCCCAGCATCTCCATGGAGGCTCATGACCATCTGTCACTCCAATCCCAAGGAATCCTGCTCCCTCTTCTGGCCATCCAAGGCATTGTATGCACACAGTGCATAGACATGTGCAGGCAAAACACCTATACACAAACATAGAAACAAACCTCTGTAGTTGCATTACTGGGGAGGGTTTTACATACAATTCTCAACTGCAAGGACAGGAGGAATGTTGCTCGCATGGAAACCTAAGCTTGTTAGACTAAGAAACCGAAGCTACAAAGGGTGATGGATCCTCTAGTGTCCTGCAATCTCCCTGAGACAGAAAATTAAGATGGCCATTTGTCTGCCCAAATCTATACGCTTTTTGTTTTGACGGGGAAGGCTTGTATCTCACTCAGCACCCCAAACATTTTGAGCCATGTTGAACCTCACAGAAAATGAGTGAAATATCTTTTCTCTTTTTTGGCTCAAATCTGACTCTGGTTCAGATGAGAAAAAAAAAAAAAAATTAAAAAAAAAAAGGCCTGATACAGCCTGGGACCTGGAGCCTCTCCAAGATGCTCTAAAAAACTGCATCCCTTTCTCATACTTTCCTGCCTTAATAGGTGAAAAGCAATGACTTGAATGCCAACTATGTATAGAGAAAAGGGTGTGTCATAAAGAACTCAGAATCCAGACACCCAGAGCTTTTACAGGACAGGAACCAGTCAGAGAAGAGGAACTGAAAAGACAGTGTGAGAGGAAGGCACAGCCAGGGTTCTGTAGTCAGAAGTTTTCCTGTGTCCCACTGGCCACAGAAGGTCAGGACAAATCTCTCTCACCCTCCAGTCCCTCGGCTGCTCAGGCCCAAGTAAACACACAGGGGCTTATATTAATTAAAACTGCTCAGCCATTAGCTCAGGCCTACTACTGACTAGCTCTTATACTTAAACTTAGCCCATTTTTGTTAATCGATATGTTACCACGTGTTCCATGGCTTTACTTGTGTGCCATTACATGCTGCTCCCTGGATGGTGGGCTGGCAGAGTCTCCTCACTCAGCCTTCCTCTTCCCAGAATTCTCCTTGTCTGCTTATCCCACTTATACTTCCTGCCTGGCTACTGGCCAATCAGCATTTTATTAAACCTGGTACAAAAGCATTATCCCACAGCAGGGTTCCAATAAGGTGACAAACAGAACCTTGAGTGTGAGATCTAGGGCCACCCAAGAGCTAGAGAACAGTGCTCAGTGAACAGGGTAAGAGTAGAAACGTGAAGGCAAAGAGGAAAGTGGCAGGGAGTCACCATCACAGGCCTGGATATCAGAATAATGTGAAGGTTGTAATAACCTGAAAAAAACTATAGAAGGTAAGTGGACTCAAGCACAACCTGGTTCAGTAGATAATCCAAAAGACACACACATGTGTGTCTGTGTGTAGGTGTATATGTGCATGCAAGTGTGTATATAGACATATATATATACCTATACAAACATGCAAATATGCATGTGCATATATATGCATGTATACATATATGTGCATACATATGCATGCATCTATGCACACATATATGAGTATGTGTGTATATATGTGTGTATAAGTATATAATATATATATATATATATATATATATATATATAGAGAGAGAGAGAGAGAGAGAGAGGGAGGAGGGGATCTGCTGTATATGTTCTTAGAAACTGTACTTTCCTTAGAATTTTTTAAAACTGCTATTTACTATTTCTGATATAATTAATGGGGTGTTTATAATGCTTAATGCTGAAAATCCTCCAATTTAATTTTTAAAATGAATTATTTCACTTAATAAGGAAAAAAAATCCTTTCGATTTTGCCCGAGCTCTACAATTCGCCAGGTCTCCCATATTTCCAGCTATTAGCCCTTTCTTACAAAGAGCCACTTAATAATGTTCACTCTAACAGCCTCATTTATTTTCCAGAAAATTAACTCAGTTTCAACCCTGATTAATGATTTCATCTAAATGAATCAAATTAAAAATTGAAAATTATATTTCAAAAGCCAAAGGAAAAAAAATTGACCATTTTCAGTTAACAAATGATCCTTTCAAATATTAAAAGATGACCATGGAGAGTGTGTGGTGGTAATAGGATCTGACTCAGGCCTGCTGCTTATCTGCAGTTCCTGGAGGAGAAATGGGGGGAGAGAGAAAGGGGAGAAAGAAGGGGAAAGGCACCCCGTGCAGACCGAACACCCAAAGCCCCTGGGATGCCACACAGACTTCACTTAGGCTCTGCTTGCCATCAGTGTTCCAAAATAACATGAGCACTTTCTTCTGGTTGAGGCTGGTGGGGCTGGAGAAGGGTCTCAACAGGAGGTAGGAGCAGACCCTGTAAACAAAGCCTAAACCTTGGGAGAATGGGCTGCAGTGTTATCTGAGATGAAAACAGCCCGTGAGGAAAACAGCGCCCCCACCCGTGTGTGTGTGTGTGTGTGTGTGTGTGTGTGTGTGTGTCTATCATTTGTGTGTGTGTGTTTGTCTGTGTGTATCATTTGTGTGTGTGTATCTGTCTGTCTATTGTGTGTGTATGTCTGTCTGTATTGTGTGTGTGTGTGTCTGTCTGTTGTGTGTGTGTGTGTCTGTCATGTATGTGTGTCTGTCTGTCTGGTGTGTGTGTGTGTGTGTGTGTGTGTGTGTTTGTCTGTGTCTATCATTTGTGTGTGTGTGTGTGTGTGTGTTTGTCTGTGTCTATCATTTGTGTGTGTGTATCTGTCTATTGTGTGTGTGTGTCTGTCTGTCTGTCATGTATGTGTGTCTGTCTGTCTGGTGTGTGTGTGTGTGTGGTGGTGGTGGTCAGATAACAACTTTTGGGAACTGGTCTCTCCTTCCAAAGTGAGTTGTAGGAATCAAATTCAGATCAGCAAGGACAATTAACCACTGAGCCCTGATATTATTTTTTATAATCCACTTTGGGCCAGTGCTTACAGGTGCACAGGGATGAAAAGGCAGAGGATGAGGTTTGCTGTTAGTGAACCCACTCTAAGGAAGACAGTGGAGACAGACACATATCCTTATATGCTATTTAAACAGCACAAAATGCACCACACCACATGGAACTCTACCATGAACTACAGGCTTCAGGAGGTAAGATGCCTCCACACCTTTTGTTTGTGTCTATCATACTCTCTCGGGGGAAGCTGGTGATGGGAAGGTAGAGGGTTATTCCACTTTCTATTCTGTTTTGCTATGAACATAAAACTGTTTAAAAATAAAGGCTTCAAAGGAACAAAAAGATGACAAAAACCAAAAAAAGTTAAAAGCAAGAGAGAGAGATAAATTTGTGTTTGGGGTCTGCAGAGTGACCGTTGGTATCCCAAGCGCTATGAAAGAACTTCAGGAGCATGGATTGTAGTTTGAGGCCAGCCTGGTCTACATAGAGTTCCAGGACAGCCAGAGTTACATGGTGAGATCCTGTCTTAGATAGATAGACAGACAGAAAGATGGACGGATGGGCGGGTGGGCAGGAGGGTGGGTTGGTGGGTGATGGGTAGATGAATAAATGAATGAAAAGAAAAGAAAAAAGAAGCCAATAAACAATGATTGACCTCAAAGCCAGTCACAGAAAGTGAAGAGCTTCCTAGTAGGATGCATTCTGTCCTTCATGTGGCTTCTGACCCATCCTTCCCTTAAAACCTCAGCCTCTGAGGAAGGGAAGGCTGCTCTGCATTCCCTCTAGTTCTTTTCTGGGACTTGGCCCTGTAGGTTATTCAGGGCCTCATAGAGGCCTGTCCGTGTGTGTGTGTGTGTGTGTGTGTGTGTGTGTGTGTGTGTGTAGTGGGGTGTGAGGGGCAATTAGAGATGCAGAGATGGGTGGGATTTAGACTGTTAGTCCCCACTCCCAGTCACCTCTATGTTGCTCAGGAACCCTGACGGGAAGCAGGCCAGGGCTCTGCTTGCACAATGGGCTGCTAGTTGGAAGAGACTCCCTGTGAAGGAAATCTAGTTGGCAGCCAACAGCACTCTGGGCCTCCCAGGGGCTCCCTCTAAAGATTTCCCGAGACTTCCTTGGTTCACCAGGGAGGGTATGATGTGCAATAGCTTGGGCCAGTGTCCAAATGAGAGGGCCAGAACAGCCAGAGAAGGAATCTCCCAGAAAACTAGGCCAAAACTCTGTGGACACACAAAAGCGTATATTATTTAAAACAATAACTAGGGAGGTATTGATCACTACAAGTTGCTTTGCTATAACAGAAAAAAAAACTTTATGGTGAATGAAGAATAACAATAAAATTTACTCTGGGCAAGAAGCAGTGAGTTCAAGCTTTTTATATTTAATGCAGATTGCTGCCCCTCCATCGGTCTCTTTAACTGCTCATTCCCCCGTCTCTGAGATAGTCCTTGTGTGAACTCGTTCTGGTCTTACAGGTTGGAAGATTATTTTATTAATTACCATAACAAGAGTCAGACATTATTACCAATGACTTACAAGGGAACAGAGACACAATATCAAAAGAAGAGAAGAAGAAGGGAGGAAGAGGGCGAGGGAGGGGAGAAGGGAGAGAAAAGAAGAGGGGAAGGAGGAGGGGGGTTACTTTGTTCTGTGGCTCATTAAATATTACCAGTTATCTACACAGCTTTCTATAGCACTTTTACAAAGTTCTACATTTCCTGCAGCCCCCTACAAACATTTAAAACTTGAAGTCCATTGAAAGTCTTTCAACCTTGGTAATATATTAATAACTAACAGCATAGCTGAATGACTTGTACAAGGTTACCCAGATGTTAACTATACACACATAAAACATACAACCTGTCTGCAGAGGCCTAGCCTTCATGTACCTGCTTACCTTCTGCAAGCATGGTAAATATTTGACACACACTTCTAACTACTGCCTGGGATATCAAGGAAATCAAGGTTCCCAGTACAGCTTTAACACCTCAGGAACTTTGCAGAGAGCCTGGGGCAGTGTGAGGAGTCACTGGCCACTCCATGTGAAACAGTCAAATTGTGTTTGTGAAGGAGATGTTCCCCAATGGTTTTATAAATACATCTCTTCATATTTTTCAAATAGTAAAACCAGGGTGAGAATGTCAAAGCTGAGGGCCATCTGTAACAGGTGCTAATAAACTTTTCCTGTGCTCCATGGTAGTCTTCTCATCTGCAGCCTAATCCAGAGCCTTGAGAACACCAGGCCTCCCTGGATGGCGGAAGCCAGGCTCGATGTCCCCATGGTGGATGTCGCTCAGTGCAAAGTGCAGAAGGTCTGCAGGGATCATTCTGACGTTTCTCAAGAATTTCTCTGCCTTAGGACAGATTTGACTTCTGATTTCAAAACCACACCGCAATGAACTGCCTGGCCAAACAACATTCTACCCGAGAGGACCTCCTACATGTGCAGGGTATAGAAAATAAATGTGAGTTCACTGTGAGTTTATTTGTCTTTAAAGTAAACTACCAACATCCCTAAACCCTACCTATAGTTAGGTATGGTGGTACACACCTGGAACCCAGCACTCTGGAAGTGAAAACAGGAGAATCGGGCATTCAAGGTCATCCTTGGCTACATGGAGAGTTTGGGGTCAGCCTGGGATACATGAGAACCTGTCTCAACAAAATAAGACACTATGGGGATGCAAAAAGGAAACTCAGAATTTCAATAGGTGGACATTAATAGGAAGGTTTGCTCAAGGGTGTTACAATCCTTCTGGGGGTGAAGAGGGACAGAGAGATGGGGATGCTGACTAAAGGAAGCACCCACTGCCTCTGGACATTTGGGGGCCAAAGGAAGAGTGGAATACTGTTGGAATTGGGGGTGAAGAGCCCCCATGGGGTTGAGTTTCCAGACTCTGAGGATGGGACTCGGTGCCTATACTACAAGGTCTTTCTCCAGGTGTACAAGGAAGCTTGATCTGGGGATGCCAGGGGAAGCTAGGAACTGTGCTAACAGGCAGGGGAAGGTACCTTGCTTTTATCCTTTGGGACATTGTCTTACTCTATATCCCAAGCTGGTCTTCGACCTGCTATGTTGCCCAAGCTGATCTTGTACTCTTGACCTTTCTGCCTCTACCTCTTGAGTGCTGGGTTACAGGTGCCCAGGAGCCCAAGGACAAATGGTCTTTGATGGGGTCACACTGTCAAGAGGCAGTCAAGAGCAAAGAAAGAAAGATCAAATCCTTCTCCTGCTCCTACCTACAGTCCCAGCCTCTACCTCCCAAAGAAAGGCAGGCTAGGAACTGAGACACAGGGCTTCCTCAAGACCCTGTATGCTTAAGAGACCTTCTATAACTGGATGCCAAGCTTATTGTTAACTGCAGTAACCTTCTTTGAAAAATTCATCTTGTGACATTAGGAATTGTCTGGTTCACTTGTCACAGTCCAATAACCTGTTACTGGCACCCAGTGATCACCACTAACTGCCATTTTAACATTACTATCCTTGGCTTATAGCACCTAAAATATTTCTCTGTTGTTCTAGGATCTGAAATTTATTCTTGACTTTTTCAATCTTAAAAATACAACAGCATCACTTGTCAGCTGCCACACAGCAGTATGTGTGTGAGGAAGAAACAGCTTTGGGATCAACTAGAATGCCAGCCCTGACTGGGCTGGAGATTTCTTTGCCTGGTTTGTGAGTGGACATTGGGTAGGAGATGCTGCATGTTAGGTAAGCTTGTGTCTGGGTTTCAGTAAAGAGAAACAAACAAATAAAAACAACAAACAAAACATCCTGTCCAATGAGGCTAGGGAGGTGGCATCAGCATAAGTAACAACATGGGTTCCCAGAATGGACATTAAAAGTCATGTGCAGTGGTACAGGGTACCTGCCTGTCATCCCAACACGACAAGGGGGGCACTGGAGACAGGATCCCTGAAAGCGGGGGAGAGGAACAAGCTCACCTGGTCTATGTGGAAAAGTTCCAGGCCAATGAGAAACCTTGTCTCAAAATGTGGATACGCTGAGGACTGACCCCTGTGGTTGTCCTTTTGTCTGTACACACACACACAACACAGATATGCACACCCACATACACCAAAGCACATACACAGGCACACACCAAAACATACACATACACACACACAAAAAAAAAAAAAAAGGAAAGGAAAGGAAAAAGCAGGCTAACACAATGTAGCCATGAGAGCTGGGAGTGCACTTCATCATATTTCATGTGTTTAGCATGTGCTTAGCCCTGGGTTCAGTCCTCAGTAACAGAAGAAGAGAAGTAACCAGGAAAAACAAATTGAATTTGAACTTGAACTTGATAAAGGAGTTTCTCTCTCTCTCTCTCTCTCTCTCTCTCTCTCTCTCTCTCTCTCTCTCTCTCTCTCTGTGTGTGTGTGTGTGTGTGTGTGTGTGTGTGTGTGTGTGTGTGTGTTCTCTTCTTTTTTTCAGTGCTGCTGTTGTTCAGGGCACAGTGTTACAGGGAAATAGAACTCCAGCATGTGAACCAATTTACTAGACAAACGCCAGCTGCAGTAAAACATCTGTCTGGGGAAGAGGAAACACAGACTCATAAAACCAAATGAAGGCGATGTGATCTGCACGTTCACAGGCGTGCAAAGGCTAGACATATGGGGTCGTTTGCAGACGTTATCAATCATCATATTAAAAATCAAGTGCACAATAGGTGAGTCCCTGATCCAGTCATCGGCCAGTATCTGGGTAGTGTTTCTGAGAGTGGAGGAAGGTCTTAGAAATGAGTTAACATCTTCCTGGCAAAAAAATTAAATAAAATAAAATTTGAATTGAAAAATAACAATGATGTCTAAAAAGGAAAAGATATGAGTGTCTGTACTCTCCTTGTCATAAACTGATTGGTGTCATTCAACTGTGCAAGATTTAAAATGGTAATATGAACAACAGGAAAGAAATATTGTATGTGAGAAAGAGTTTGGGATACGTATGGATCTAACCTTCTGTTATAGCGAAAATCATTGGCTACTGAAGATCAATCCCTACAGGAAACTTTAGCAGACATTTCAATGTAACTATCAAATAGAAAAGTAAACAAAACACTGAGTTTTGCCCTCATGTGCTCAGCCTGCAAGAAAAGCAAGAAAAAGCTTAAATTAAAGAGAAAAAGAAAAGAACTTTCTAAAGAGGCCCTTGTTTTCTCCAGAATAACAGGAAATCTGGGTTTTGCCTCTTGTGTCTTGCTTGCTAACAATATCTGACTGCCCTGCTCGACTTCTCTTTGATTCACGGAGTTTAAGTTAAAACTGAAGAGAGACATAATACACTCTCCAAGAGGAAGACAGAAAAACAAAATCACATTGCTCCCATAAAGCAAATCAGAAAGCAGTAATAACTGTCGGAGATGTAAAGGCAGTGGTAACCACCACCTTCCTTTGCTTCCCCCTAAGTAAAAGAAAAAAAAAAAACAACCACCAACCCAGGAAATACCTGTCCCTTATCTTGGTGCCTGCAGGGCCCCCCATTGTAGATTCAATAATACAAGAGGTTTCTTATCAGCACCTGGAGTGACTGATTGGAACTGTGATATGTTTAGACAATGCACTGTATTTAACTGAATTTACAGATGCCCCAACTCAGACATAGTAGTAAACGCCAGGGACTAATAGGAAATTAAACATGGACAATGGGCTAACTCCATTTGCTCTCGCTGTGTGTAACCTGTTTAGTTAACTTACTTGTGGACACACTTTATCTTTTTCTCTATGGATTCTCTGGGATATGTTTCAAATTGGCCAGAGATTCAATCTTCTTTTCAATTTTTTGTTACCATTTTATGGCCATTCCTCCCTTTTATTATTGGCCACTCTTTGCTTTGCAGAGATAAAGCCAAACCAAGATGACCCCCAGTAGTCTCCCCCAACCCAATTACCAGATAGTCAGCAAGGAATACCAGGGTGTAGAAGACTCCATGATATTAATATTAATATAACATGAGAGGAACAAAAACCAGTCGTGTATTTGAAAGCAACGGTGTATTTAACTCATTTGAAATTTAAATGTGAATTTCAATGTGGCTGGTATGTAAGGAGTACATACAAAAAAGACAGAGTGACAGTTGCATGCTGGGGTCAGGCTGAGAGTTATTTTAACTCCATTGTTTCATGTATCTGCCGGCAAAAATGGCTTCCAATAGACATGTATCTACATACATGTACAGAGTTTAACTGTTGCGGTGGAGGGAGATGTCACAAAGCCCTGAACCTTTTCATCTCACCAACAGAAAGAGGTCATTTGTCATTAGATACCCAAGATCAATCTGTAGCTTTTTTGTGCCTTTGAGAGAGTGGGTGTGGATGTATGTGTTCATGCGTGTGGGTGTGGGGGCATGCATGCACATGTGTGTGCACGATCATGGAGAAGCCCGTGCTCAGTGTTGGGTGTTATGCCTCAGTCTCATACACTTTTATTTTTTCCACATACTATCTCTCATTGAGTCTAGAGCTTCTGAATTTGACGAGGCTGGTTGGGTGGAAGCCTTAAGGAGCTTCCTGCCTCTGCTTCTCCAGCACTGGGATTACAGTCAAGAACCGTCATATCATTTTATGTACATGAGTATTTTACCTGCATGTGTGTATGTGTGCCATGTATATGCCTGGGGTCCACAGAAGCCAGAAGAGGGCATCAGATTTCCTAGAACTAGAGTTACAGATGGTTGTGAACTGCCATGTGGGTGCTGGGAACCGAACCCTTGGTCCTCTGCAGCAGCAGAAAGTGCTCTTCACTGCTGAGCCATCTCTCTAGCCATGCTCTCCTTTTTAAATGTGGGTTCTATGGATAACACTCAGGTCCTCAGGCTTGTCGGCAAGTACTCTCCTGACAATCTCTGTGTATCTTTGGAGAAAATCTTGGCAAGAGGCTCTTCACAGAGAGCACTCTCCTACTTTATCAATGACTAACTCCAGAATGGTTTTGTTGCCCTAAGAAACTGCACAGGACTTCCCCATTAAAGAGAGTATGCTACCTACGAAGGCTGGAAGATCCCTCTCTTCTAATCAGATCATGGGCCGGCTCCTGCAGAGGTAAGGATGGTTCCATCTAATGTTGACCCCATCCCCACACATTCTCATGACCCTGGCCTTGAGAAAAATGTTTGGAGCTGGACATCAAAACAAGCTGCCCACTGAGGCTGCCAGCAGCACACTGTTGATGAGGATGAGCTCTGTGTCGCTTGTTCCCATTTATTGTGTACGAGTAGACATTTCTCTAATCACAAAGTACGTTTGCACGTAGATTTGTACATGAAATCCACCACACCAGGCTCAGGGTAGTGGACCCAGTGGGCAACTGTATGGTAATTTACAACTTTGAAACCTAAAGAATGAAACTGGATGATAAGGTATCACAGCCTAGGTTGTATGCATATGCAGCAAAGTCTAATTCTGCAATCTTGGGACATAGGCTTTAACCACCAATTACTCTGATCAGAGCCACTGGAGGACCCAGGGTGAGGGTCCTGCAGTGTAGGACAGCTGCAGCCTCATGGAAAGTCTTCTTCTTTATTCTCCATTTTCATCGCTGTTCCTTTTATACTGGCCATTTCATCAGAATTTCACCTCTGATGAGATGGCATTTTGTTTGCTTTGAGACAGAATTTCATGTAGCCCAGGTTGGCCTTAAACATGTGATACTCCTGCATCCATCTGGCGCATGCTGTTGGTATGCATGTGGGCCACCTTGCTTGTTTCATTCATGTATTTTCCAATTTTCTAAATAGATTCTATTCATATAATATATTCTGATTACAGTTTCCCCTCCCCCAACTCCTCTGAGAGTCTCTCCGCCTCCCCCACCCCTAATCTGAATCTTCACCCTTTCTGCTTCTCCTGTTTCTTGTTAGGAAACAAGTAGGCATCCAAAGAATAACTGTAAAAGAAAATAATCTAAAACAAAATTTCATTCTATTTTTAAATGTCTTTTTTTTTTTAACAAAACAAGGGTATCAATTGAAAACCCCCAAAGCACACAGAACCATGCAAAAACAGAAGACAAAAGTCTCTACACTGAAAGCTCTGAAAGTAACTCGACCTCAGACTTCCACTGTGTAGAGGCAACAGTCTGGCATGGTTATCATAGAGTTCTCAAGTCACCTCGTGCCAAGTCAGAAGCCAATGAGCATTCCTCAGTAAATTGGAGTCCCTGATAATCATTTTCGCCTTAACTGAAGTCCAATAAATGTTACTTCTCTTTATCAGCACTGATTGGCATTTGCCGTATGAGACACAGACCAATCTTTGACCAATCTTTAATTAGTGTCACTGATGAGATATTTATTCTTTTAATTTGAATTTGGAAACCCAATAAAGCCATGTTTGCATCTTTTATCAACTTAAATATTATCCTTTATTGCTTTTTCCATAACTATGGGTCATGAAGATATTCTCCTGAAACAGTGGGTATCTCATGTATGTATGCATAGCAGCTTGGGCTTTCCTATAGGCATTCAAATTATGAATTCATTGCAGTCTTTTTTTCTGTAGTGATCATGGCTTAGAGAGGGGAGAAGAAGATATTTTTAGCCATCCTAGGTCCTTCGTAAGGAATCCCACATTCACCAAACCATAAGTATATCATCCTTGAATCTGCTACTGAGAGCAAAAGAAGGATGAGGTGGATGGTGTCACTGGGCTTTTCTGTGCAGGTGGGGGTGTCCAGTGTCCACACACTGGCTGCAGACACCACTGTTCTATTTTGGGCTCGACTGCTGATGTGACACAGATGTCAGCTTAACCTGTCTCTCTGGCCAGAGGCAGTGATACAGTCCCCTAGCCTGATGGTTCTCGGGGATCTGAGCTCATTTCAAAGAGGCAGAAATCACCAAGCATATTATTAAAACCTAATGAAGCAATCAGATTGCATCTTGTTAGAAAACAGCTTCACCACTCTCCTCTAGTCCACAAAACACCTCTAAAATTAGTATATCCAGAGTAACCCAGGGGAGGAAGTGTGCCCTGCGAAAACATAGAGATGAGGGAGACACGTGGCTTCTGCACCGTGTGGGAGTCCTGGATGCATGAGGTTCTTTCCTAGCTACTGACTTGGAATTTTGTTCCATCTTTCCTTTTGTGCTTTACAAAATGGAAGCTTCTTAGTGCTCAAAAATGTATTGAAAATAGGTGTTTAGGGTTGAGATGTAGCTCAGTGTTAATTCCTCTTCCCAGAAGTAAGAAAACTAGTAACTGGGTTTATGGTTTGAACAATGCCTGCTTTGTGAAGAATGTAAAGTAGAATCTTTAGCAACTTAAATGAGAGGCAGTAAAATAGAATACTTTCTGATTAAATAATCTTAACTGAATTCTACGTTAGACATAGTCTGTGTCCTCCCTTAAAACATCCAGACATGATTAAGGCAGATGCGAAAATGATAAAAGCCACCTCGCTGTTGATGTGTTAGTATAGCCAATGTGTACGTTGTATGTGATGGCAGTTGTTGTCACACTCTGACAAAGTTCACTCTGTCACACAGGATCTTGGCCTGCGATGCTATCTGGTGGGCTGTCAGCTTGTGTCTTGCACGTTTCAGTCTTATTTAAATGTTCTTTCCTATATTTAATGTATGATGGCTTGCTGTACCTTTCCACTGGCATTCATCACCTCTCAAAGGTGATCAGTCTCTGCAAACATGAGGTTCACTGCAGTGTAGGACAGCAAGTATGCTTTCAATTTAGAGGTCACATCTTAAGCAACAGAAGCACAAGTTATTAAAACAGACCCACATGTTTAAGAACACCAAGTGTCATGAGAGTGAAGTCGACATCATTGTACAAGATACTTCATGCTTTCTTTGGCCTCAGGGTCCAAAATTATCCTAAAAGATGCTCCCATCTCCCAAACTGGAATTGCTACTGTTAACAGGAGAACACTGAGTTTAGAAAACCAGGGATTTGTGATCTCCCAGCAGCCAACTGTATCGAGGACTAATTTCCTCATCTCTGTAATAAGTTAAACTGATGAACCTTATGTACTGAAAACCTGTAGAGAATAAGGAAGTATTCCTCCCAGCCACCTGCATCTGACATAGGCTGTATGAGATAAAACATCTTTAAACAGCCTCTGATTTGTGAAAAGGAAGTGTGCTATAGCTTCCAGGGGCTTAAACATTGACGCTGGTCTTCCAGTAGCCCAGCTGTGTCTAGCTATGAGTTGGGGAAGACAACCCAAATAGTATCAAAACCTCAGTTTCCTCATCTGTAGGAACATGTGGAAAGAAAAGTGGTATTAAATGTATGTATGATGTCTATGCGTATTTTAGAGTTGACACTGAGCACTTATCCTGTGCTAAGCAGTATCTTCCATGCATTAACTAGAACAGTAACTCCACAAAGAAGTTAGCAAAGTAAACAGGCTCAGAGGAAAGAAGGTGCCCAAGTCACTTAGCCTCAAGTGGTTTCAGGCTTCACTCCTCCTCTGAGGGAAATAATCAAGATGACCAAAGACACCTAGGATGGTGTTTGCTAAATAGTAAGTCCTGGAAAGACTTGAGTGGTCCATTCATCATTACTTTGCCTATCCCGTAGTTTCTTCTCACCCAAGTCAATGGCCAGAGTCTCTTGAGGTAACAGAAGAAACAACTTAACTGATGTTAACACAGCTCAGCAGAGACACTAGATACAAAAAAAAATCTGTAGATGTATCTGTAGATGCCAAGTCTATGACAAATACAGCACCCATGAAGACACATATACACTCATGAGGACACACACACCTGCACTCGTGGGGACACACACACACACTCATGGGAACACACATACACGATATCCAAGAAAGCCCCAGAAAATGTCTCCTGGAATATGCGGTTCAATGATCTAATCGTCAATGTTGCTGGGAGATGCTCTGGGTGTGAACACTGGGTTTCAGCGTACTGAGGAGAGGAGGTCAGACACAAATAAAACTTATGATCTGTCCTCACTGCTGGAGAACCAAAGGGGACATAGTAACTCAAATATACTTTGTGCTAAATTAGAGGCAAGACATGCAGAGTGAGGAGCAATTGAGCCAGCCCAAAGACTCTCAAGCTAGAAGAGATATTTTTTCTAGATATGGTAAAATCCACTATGTAAAGAGGTAAGTGAGAGGGCATTCTGATTGAGAGAATGAGAAGCAAAGATACAGGAGCATGAAAAGCAGACTATGAGTGGGCAAGATGGCCAAAACCTATGCCCCACAGAGAAGACAGGGAGAAAATGAAGGTTCTATGTGCAAATGGCTAGTTTATGCCTACTGGTGAGGCTGGACATTATCTACACACCACAGAGACAGCTGGGGACTTCATCTTAGTGGGGACGTTTTAGCAGTTTAGGTGAGGAAATTAGGAGAACTGTACTACAGTAGTGGGTGAACAGAGAGATGAGTTCAGATGAATCTCCAAGGCAGAGTAAGGAGCAGGGAGAAGAAAATGAATGGTAGTTTCCATATACCTTAGGTTCTCAAGGCTTATTCTTGGGCCAGGGAGATGGTTGAGCGTATCTAAGTGCCTTCCATAGAGACTGATGATCCGAGTTCAATCCTGGGAACCCACAAAAAGGCAGAAAGAGAGAACTGATTCTCAGAGTTTCTCTCTGACCTCCAAATGCATGTCAAGGAATGCCAGTATGACTCATCTCCCACATCTTACATACACACTACTACTACTACTACTACTACTACTACTACTACTACTACTGCATCATTTTTGAAAAGACTTACTTTTGGAAATAAAGAAGAGGAGGGAGGGGAGAAAAGATGAAAGGAAAGAAGAAAAGAGGAGGGATAGGAGGGGTGAGGAAAGAAGGGGAAGAAAGGGGAAGGAAGGGAAGGGCAGGTAGCAGGCTGAGGCTGGTAAAGAACCCCTTTAGTCCTGGGGGCCATGACTCAGGTGGATGAACAGATAAACTTGAGTAACAGTAAAGACCTATAGGAGCTTTGTGGTGACCCTCCATCACTTTAAAACAACATCTGTATGTACCTAAAACATGCTTCACATAAACAACATCTGTATGTATCCAAGACACACTGCACAGTGCACCCCTCTTTCTGCTACACTCTTCTGTCTTTCATCCCTTACTTCTTCTCTGTACTAGGCCCAAGCACACCAGCACAGCGTAGTCTCCTGAGGCAGGAAGTGCCTTCACAATCCTCTCTCCCATTTTACCCACTGCACCATCAGGGTCAAAACCATGTCATGTTAGACTCCTCAGAATCCCATTATAAAAATCCAAGCTGCTCCAAACTGTCCCGAGGGACTTGTTTACCTCACAAGCCTGGTGGTGTTTACCTCGGAGCCTGCCACAGCATGGTGGGATAACTTAATGTTGCTGAGGAGACACATTTATGCTTCCTATATAAATAGTGCTTAGAAGAGCCGTTAATGGGAGTTATGGGAGGTGAGAGCCGAGTAATCGCACAGGCCAGGATAAGCAGGCTAACTCACCTGGACCTCAGGGGCCTTCCCCTCTGCCGGTGATAACATCAGAGTTATTACCAGCAACACCATTTTCAGTTTTTGCCAATGGTACGGCAAACTGTCTCTGCTTTCCATGGTATCTTAAAGGAATTCCAGAGAAATTTTTCTTTCATTTGGGGAGAGATTCCTTGAAGACTAGGGAAAGTCTTTTGGAAAATTCTGTATTGTTCTTGGGGACTTTTCCTGAGATGGACTCTTCTTAAGAAATCTTTTGACTGTTCATTTGAAAACCAGAAATTTTCTGCATAAAACTATTGTCACATGTTACATGTTGCTGTCATGGCAGCGTCTTATAATCACAAAGTGTTTCTGCTGAGTATAGGAAGCCCTGTCTTACTTACTGCTCGCAATTCTGTGTCAAAAGTCATTGTTTGAGAAGCTTCAGAACATAGAATGTGTGAGGTTTTTGTTGCAGTTGTTTTGGTTGGTGGATTGGAGTTGGTTTAATTCTGTGTCATTGGTTGATTAGTTGATGGTGTGTGTGTGTGTGTGTGTGTGTGTGTGTGTGTGTGTGTGTGTTAATGACTGTGCAAATGCAAGTGTGTATATGCTTGTGTGTGTGGAGGCCAGAGGTCAACCTCAGGTATTATTAATCAAATTTAATCCACCTTAATTTCTCAGATTGGGTCTTTCACTGAGATCTAGGGCTCTGTGGTTATGCCAGCCTGGCTCCTTAGAGAGCCTCAGTGACCCTGCTCCTGTCTTCCCAGAGCTAGAGTTCCAAATGTTTATAGCATTACACAAGATTTTTCAAGTGGGTTCTGAGGACCAAACTCAGGTCTTCATGCATGTCAAGCACACTACAGACTGGGCAATCTCCACAGCCCCTGGTTTGGCTTTTTGAGACAAAGTGTTACTAGGTAGCCCAGACTGGCACAAAACTTGAGATCCTCCTGTCTCATCCTCAGGGTTCTGGCATTACAGGAATGCTCTATCAGACCTGGAAAAAAAGATGATTTTGACAGTTCTTCATAACTCAGTTTATTTGGACACAGTTGCTATGAAATCGCCTCTTTTTATTCATCAAACATATTATTTGAGATTCTAGCTAAGAGATACTAAAAGGGTGTGGACAGAATTTTAATACTTTTTTTTCAGGACTCTGTGTAGGCTCCTAGCTACTGTGATTCAATGTTTGGCGTGTTGGTTAGTTCACCATTTGATGAAGTTGAAAGCACACCCTTCTACAACCAACAGTGTCAACACAATCGTATCTTACTGTTTGTCCTATCTCTAGACATCTTCAGAGAACATCTCTGTTTAAAAAGCTACTGCCGCTAGCTTTTTAAACCTCTCTCCAGGGCCCAGATCCTGGGTGATGTAAAAGTCCTCTAACTTTCTCTTCTATTGCTTATCTTGGAGTAATATCAACAACAGCAAGTGTATCTGAAGATGACCTGATATGAATGGGGAACCAGTTTCAGTTTCCTGAGTGCCTCTGGAATATGCTGGAAGCTTGGATTACATCGCTGACTTTTTAACACAAGCACGTTTCCCTCCTCTTGTTGGAGGATTTCGTGACTGGCCACTTTGACTATCTTCCTAGTATCATGTTGTCCCGGGCAGCAGTGAACCAATCATCCCTCCTCCCCAAACTCCACACCCAGGCTTTACAGAAAAACACCTTTCACAGATCAAAAAGAAAGGGCGCACACTCTCACCCAGCTGACTAAGGATTAAATGAAAACAGATCAGCAGTGCCGTGTGCACGCAGGTGGCTTGGCTCCACCACCCTCTCCTCCTTGGAGCGATTGAATTGTACCAGAGACGGAGGCCCTTCCGCTCCCATTCTCACACTTACAGATCAAGCAGTGACAAATGAGATGTTACCCGCTCTTGTAAAGCAAGGCTACAATCTGTCAAAATCCAACATAATTTGTGACCCTCTGTGACATCCTCTTTCTCTCTCTCTCTCTCTTTTTTGACATTTGAATACAGTGATTGTGCTTGAGTCAAGTCCATTTAAGAGAATATAGTCAATCCTATCTAAAGGAATCCAGCCTGTGTGCTCCAACATGGAAACTGAATGTGTGTACCAGCAGAGTCCTCTGTGACCCTTTGTGTTAAGTGCATACCATTAACAATGAATTCTGATTTTTTCCAAGTTATATAATTTGATATCTTGACAGCCCAGACACTTAAAGCATTACTATTTGTTTTAAATGGCTTTATTTTATTGTTTAAATGTCAGTATCACAATAAAGTAAGGCATGCAGCCTTGTCAGTTCTCGCAGGGGAAGTGTCCCTGCAGAGGGGAGTCTTAGAAGAGTTACTTCTAAAAATGGACTCAAGAGTGAATTGTAATGTCTCTTAGCTGAATCCTTAAATGACTCATCAAACATATTTATACCGCATTTTCTGTTTAGCTGGTGCCTTTAACAAGGCACTGAAGCATAAACAGCCCAGGGAGCAGGGTGTCTTAACTTACTCAAGTTGACATCCTTGTGAGGGTTTAAAAAAAAAAAATACTGACTCCAGGAAGTAATTGAGGGACGCATGATAGAACCGCAGCCCAGATACAGGAAGGCCCCTTCAGTGTGCTTTTAATTGTCTAATCCCCTGGATGACAAAAGGCAGATTAGTCCGAGAGAAGAAGACTGAAGAGGCAAGAGGTGGATTAAGGAAACTATCTAATATTTTTCAACTACTAGAACGGCTAGAAAGTTGATTCTTTCACTCCATTCAGACCTGTCTGGGGTGACAAGCCTGTCACATTTCAGAACAGGCAATGACTTTGTACTTCAAAGAGACTAAAGATCTGTCCCCAAAGACTTTTGTTGACCACAAACCTTCAGGCAGGTTAACGCCAACCTTTGGGAAAATACCTGTGCATTGACTTTGTTTACAAAGAATGAAAGCCTGTCTGAATACTCTTTGCTAAAAAAAATAAAATAAAATAAAACAGAGCTATATATTAAGCTTTAGGAGCACAATATTTTCTGCTCTATAGCTCATTATGTGATCTACCTAAGTGGACAGGCTTATGAGCAATGTTAAGGGTTATTATAGATATTTTGAAATACCTCCTACTTAGTAGATCACACTAAAATTCATTGGGCCACATGGTACCACCCAGTCCTTAGCATCTCAGAGTACCTAACCTGGATGGGAAATCACTGTGTTTGAACACAGCAGTTTGATCAGCCCTGATACACCCTTACCATAAGAGATCTTTCCAACCCCTTGGTTTCAATGATTGCTGTTACTGTTATTCATAAGGAAAAAAGAACAGTGTCCAGAAAAACTCTTACAGATGTTGCCTTCTGAAGGCCCCACTTCACTCAGAACACAATAGGGGAATCATGCATTAATTCTATGTAGAGCCTTTAGCTGGCTCTGGGTCTGCAGCCAGAACTCTGCATTTTCCGGATATTCCACAACTGCTGCCAGTCACAGGGCTATTGGGCCCTGGATCCTGTCCCTGTGTGTCCTGGGGGTGTCTTATCACAAAGCACCTCACCATGCAGGGTGGAACAGGGCCTTTTGTTAGCTCTGAATGCCCACCAGGAAACTGGGGTTGAATTTTTAGTATATGCTCTACTGGAGAACCAGAACATTCCTAGATGTTAGACTGACAGTGTTGCATCACAAGAACCCTTCTCAAGTCAAAACACATCACAAGAAAGATTTGACAAAGGTCAATTTCATTCCTCTACTTCTTTACATCTGCTTTGTGTGTGTGTGCATGCATGTGCATGCGTGTGGGTGTCTCTGTGTGTATGTGTACATATTTATGTATGTGCATGTGGACACACTAATGGTAAGGTACAGGTGTGGCAGTCAGAAAACAATGTTGGGTGTTGTTCCTCATTTTACACCTTCCTTGAGA
Organism: Peromyscus eremicus; assembly: GCF_949786415.1. Lineage (NCBI taxonomy): Eukaryota > Metazoa > Chordata > Mammalia > Rodentia > Cricetidae > Peromyscus > Peromyscus eremicus. The sequence continues at coordinate 7,462,505 of NC_081431.1, forward strand.
AAGGTTCTTGCTTGTTTGTAGCTGTGTCCTCCAGGCTAGCTGACCCTCGGATGGGTCTCTTAGACTGTGCTTTTCACCTCACTGTATCACTATGACTACACACACACACACACACACACACACACACACACACACACACACACACTGCTATGTCTGGACTTAGGTGAATTCTGAGGATCCTAACTCAGATCCTCAATACTTAGGAGATGGGTGCTTTATCCACTGAACTAATTAGCCAGCCTGTCATCCACTTCTTTACAGGTTTGTAAATGCAACTGAGTTAGGACGTGGTGTTGATCTGAACCCTCTGTGATAACTGACCGTGGTCATTGGCTTACCAGCCCATCAACATTTCTAACTGATTCCTTTTTTCCTTGAGTTCTATCTGGCTCCAGGTTCTGCCAAGGCTTTCGGTGCGTTACAGACTGCCACAAACCCCGGAGCCAATCTATCCTCCTCCTCTCCCTCTCTTATCCCTAAAGCCCTTCCTGCTTTTCAGGAAGCATCTCTATTGGTCACAAGGGACACAGGGCTGGTTTTCACCTTTGCTTGTGAGCACCAGAGGAGGGAAGAGGAAAGTGGAGGCAATATTATTAACTTTAAAATCTTCCCTCTGCCTCCAGGATGAGAATAGATGTTCCCCAAAGATCTGCTTATAAAGGTAATGCGAGCTCTTTCCCACAGGAAGCCTGTCACCTCAGTTCTTTTCCTCCTTTTTCTTTTTTTAATGGCACAGAAGTCTCCCAGTGTAGGCAGAGATCTCTTCAAGTGAAATCGGTGCACCCATCAGGTAACATTTTCATACTAAAGACGCAGCTGATCTTCATCAGCTCCATGTCTCCGGTATCTGCTCTATAATGGCAATTGCCTCTTAGCGTCCCTTACCTAAAGGCTTCATTACATTCCATTACGTTAGCCAGCCACTGGTCACCCACTCCCACTTGACTACTAAGCTCAAGACAAACCACATGACGTGCATGGCTTCTGTGAAACCAAAGGCCACATGGAGTGCTCCTAAAAGATGGGTGGCTGAAGGTTATAAATAGGTGACACTATTTATAAAGCATTGAAAAAATAGTTTTCATGACTCGTAACATAACACCCAGGCAGTGGTATATTGTTAAGAATCTGCCCTGTGTCTAGTGCCTAATCAAATAGCAGCACAGATATGCCCGCAAGGCTGCTTTTGCCTCTTGCTAATCTTTTACATAGAGAGGGAGCATTCCCTACTAGCAGCTGGTCCTCCTTAAAACAAACAAAACCACCAAGGTAGGGACTTTTGACAGGAAGACACAGTATCCCACAGTAGAGTTCAAAGAGACCCAAAGTATTTCAACACCCGACAACGAATGAGCTATATCCGTGGCCCTTATGTCCAACAATAGAACTCTGATAACAGGAACGCCAATCTCTGGCCTAAGCCCACTGAGCACTCACTGTTCCTGAAAGGCTACTATTATCTGCCTGTGGAAATAATCCATAGAAGTGTCCAAAATGAGGTTGTGAGTGAGGGCCTGCTTGGGTTGGGGGAAGAATTTTAACATCAATTTGTAAATGCTCTAAAAACGCAAGCCACTTTCCCTTGGCGGAATGGCTAATGCATTACAAGATTTCATGACACCCAAACCAGTGAGTGTCAGAAAGATTTAAGTTCAAATCAACATGCATTTATTCTACGGTTTTGCAATATGGAAGGCTGATGGTGTGAATATTTTACGGTAATGCTTCAATATTAAAATTCCCATATTGAGATTCTAGAGTCAGATACAAATTATATTTAACCACCAGAAAATTCATTGAAGTACTTATTAGAGTATCAGTAATAATAGTCATTAAAATTTTATGATCACTTAAGAGAACACTAAATAAAGATAGTTTAGCAAATGCCCTATTTACATATTTTAACAAGACTCACACAGTAATATCCAAATCACATTGAATTTGAGAGCAAAATTAAACTTGCCCTAGAAGAAACAGATAGATGATGGGTCTGCCCTGGTAGGTTTGTGTCTTGATGTAGATTGCATTGATTTCCCCCACTGCCCTTAGGGACCTGCTGCAGTACACAACATCTGTCCAAGAGTCGGTGGCTGGGCATATGGACAGTAGGAATGAATCTGCAACCCTACTAGCTTCACTTGGTACCATGGGTTATTTTAAGTTTTCTTTATTGTGTGTGTGTGTGTGTGTGTGTGTGTGTGTGTGTGTATGTGTGTGACACTGGATGGATCTCTGGACCTGGAGTGACAGATGGTTGTGAGCCACCTGTCATGAGTTCTGGGCACTGAACTCAGGTCCTCTGAAAGAACAAAAGTTCTCTTTACTCCTCAACCATCTCTCCAGTCCCCTATGTCTTATTTTTCTAATATAAACCTTACAGATGTGCGTACTTAATTTGACATATAAACTAATATGGTCGGTATCTACTGATATATGTGTGTATGTGTGGTACATTGATTTTAAAAATTTGACTAGATTTGTTTTCTTTGACTTATATATTTAATGCTAGGTATTATCACTGTGAAGTCAGTGAACGCGGGAGGTTGGTAGATCCCTGGTAATGTTCTACAGGAGATGTATAGGGATATCTGGAAAAGATGAGGGGCCTGGAGCTAGTCATCAAACTCTGTGACAGGCATGGTATTGACATGACTCACTTTGGTTTCCTTGGGACATGTAACTTACAGGCAGACCTGTCCACTAGAACCCTGTAGGCCCTGCCAGAATCAGAGGCTCTCGAGTGTCAAGTTAATTTGAAGTGAAAAACCTAGTATCATATAGTGTCCTGATGTTGTGGAATTTGGGGCATGGTACATACATGTTTGCAAATGAGTATGTGAGCATATTATGTACGTCAGTTTATATGGGAGGGAGGTTTACAAAAAATACTCAATGCAAGAGAAAATCTCAAATGATGTTTCCAGTAGTTCACCCAAAGAGGCCAAAAAAAATGAAACAAATATTAAAAGATCATGGAAAAATATTTGAGGCTATTTTTCATTCTACTGTGTATAATTAATTTGGTAATAAAACCATGTTCTCCACTGTTTCTCCTTTTGAGAGAAATGGGAATTATTTAGAAGTGGTGGTGTGAGAGTATGATCTCAGGACTCGGGAAGCTGAGGCAGGAGTCCTCAGGAGTTAGGGACAGAAAGGGCTACATAGTGAGTTCTAGGCCAGCCAGGGATATACAGCAAGCCCCCTTCTCAAAAAAGAGGAAAGGAGGGAGAGGGAAGGGGACAGACAGACAGAGAGACAGATAGACAGAGAGGCATAGGAAAAATGAGAATTAGAAGTTCTTTCACCTTCACTGGCTGCCACATAAGTGCGCAAAACAATCATTTTTACGGTAGCTATGGGAACTTTACATTAGATCCATAACATGTTAAAAAGAACTCCAGCTAATATTAGTATCTTTTGTTTTTTCCTTTGTTATGTTCTGAGCTATACATGATAGTAATAGAAGACAGAACACTACAGATACCAATACACAGTGTATTATGAGTCCTTCCACCAAGTGTACTTATTGTCAGACTTGTATTCTTAAGTTAATATTAAAACCTGAATCCACTTTTACAGCACAGAGTTGTTTAAATGCAGTTACTGCATGCCTTGGGAACAGTTGACAAGCATGATTTACAGAGTAGATCCAATACATGTGACCAGTAGGGCCACATTGAACTGTAAGTATCCAGCAGCCAAAGCTATGTAGAAGCCCAGAACTGAAATATTCAAGGGAAGCGAATGATCAAAACCTAAGTTACCGGCGCTAAGTCAGGAAGGTGCAAAGCCCATGCCTTCCCCATCTGCAGCCTCCCCCACAGCTCAAAACTGGAAACTAAGCAATCCTCTCTTCTCATCATTTAGGAACCCTCAACTCTAATAAACGAACAATGCCATGTCCATTTTGAAAGCTTGGTCTCAGAAGCCGAATCCAGGGTTTGAATCCCTACACTGTAAATTACCAGTTACATGATTCTGAACAAAATATTTTCTTCCTTCCTTCCTTCCTTCCTTCCTTCCTTCCTTCCTTCCTTCCTTCCTTCTTTCCTTCCTCTCTTTCTTTCTTTCTTTCTTTCTTTCTTTCTTTCTTTCTTTCTTTTTAAAATAACATGTAGAGACAGAGCACATAGGGTCTAGTACTTGCTAAGCAAACACTCCACCAGTGAGCCACATCCCAAGGCTTGAATAAATGATTAAATATCTCTGTTCCCCAACTCTTCAGACACAAAGATGCATTAAAAGGAAAGAGAAAAGAAAGGAAGGAAGGAATGAACGAAAGAAGGACTTGATATTCACAAAGCACTTAGGCAAGACCAGGCCCAATTGCAAGTCATCATTACTACCTAACGCATTTCAAATAACTTTTTCCTCCTATGGCCAATTTTCCAGTTCAAAGCTGTGCTGCCCTTAGAGAATCCCCTTCATTGATTCAAAATTTTATTCATTCCACCGACTGTTCACTTTCTCAAAAATAGTTTGGAGGACACACCAACAAAAGTATAGAGAACCAATGAAAAGAATAGTGAGGACTATTCAGGACAGTCAGTGTGATCGCTGGAGAGCTGGGGCCACCGGATAATACACATCAATTCTCACATTTGCTCTAGTGCATTCATATCATGCTGCCTGTATTAGTGAAGAGAGACTCAATCACTTCCATGTGAAAATATTCTCTACATATTTTACTTGAGCTAGACCACCACAGGAAGAGGGTGTTTACCAAAATTATTCCTTCCTGAAAGGTGGTCATTTTCCATCTTCCATTGTTCTATGACTGTATCCATTGTTGAGCAACTGCAGCTTCTGTTCATCCTATGTGAGGGAAAGTTCAAGGCAGAGCAGCACCTCGGGAGATATAGAGAAGGGGACTGACCTCTCACTGTATTTGGCCAACCTACATGAATCTGCTTTCCCTTGAGGTGATATCTATAACAACATTTCGGATGCCAGCTGTCAGGATGCAGAGCATTTTCCAATGAACACTCCCATCCCATTTTGCTTTTATATCAAGCCAATGAATATGGATAAGAGGCTGGACATGGTTCTGGGTATGTATCCTCAGCGAAACTTAATGTAAGTGGCACATAAGTGATATTTATGTATACATTCCACTTGCTTATTCCAGGCTAACACACTCAGAGCACTAACCTTGACCTACCCTCTCCAAATGGACAAAAATCCAATTTATTATCCAATTTAAAGAATTTATTTTCTTTATGTTGTACTGGGAAATTATGCCTATCCAAGCTCATGACACTACAAAAAGAAACACCCCACTGATATGCTCAAGACTTTGACAAAGAGGTGTGATATCAAAGGCCACACATAATGATTATTTTTGTCAATTCTACATATTTAATAAAAAGATACCCATTGATTGCAGCCTTGGGTTTTGTTGCTAAGAGAAGGAATAGGAAAAGAATACTCTCACTGCCTGATAAAGCCCAGTTCATTAGAAGAAATGACTCCTTAGCTACCCTGAGCCTATACTTAGGACCTTAGATTCTCAACAGTCTTGTGTCCATGCAAACCTCCTGAAGAAATGCCTATGATTCACTGGGGCATTTGGGGTGTGTAACCAACCACAGAAGACAAGATTTCACTCACCAATTCACCTCAGTCTGTCTGTTTAGGTGTGCAGGCTGATGGCATGTAGGGATGAATCTCTCACAATATATGGCTCCATGTATTTTCCTGACAAATGATTATTGATCCTTCTAACAATATCCCCAAATCCAGTCAGGGACCAGGATAGGTAGATTCAGGCTTCTCAAGACTGTTTCTGTCTTTCTGGTCACACTCTCACCCATCTGATGTGGGCTGTCCTTGCTTGGCATTTGATATATCTGCACCAATGTATAAGCTAGGCTTTATGATGCCCCCCCTTCGCCATCTGATATTCTAGACACATACACACCTGGGTGCTGATTAAGGGGTTAGTGTCTATAGGACTCAGATCAGGTACTTGACTTGGAATTGAGACAGTACTTTGATGAGCTGGGGCTGTTTTCATGCTCAATCATCTTCAAATTCTGCCTTCTATAAAACTTGGCCCTGAAAACTCCATTCCTCTGGTACCCATGAGAGTCTGCTGACCATAGTGACCTCCATGGAGGAAGTCCTTCCCTCAACCTCCACAATTCTAAGAAAAACTTTGTCCTTCCCAAGGAGGTGGAGTTCTGCAGGACTTCTTAAAATATTCAGGTCATCACTATTCAGCCAAGAAGCTGAATTTGGGTAACTGCCACCCACCATATTTATATGGAATCCTGTCTAGGTTCTCTTGGACTGTTCAGTTTTCCTTTAGGCATTCTTAGACCCTCATCAACCACATTGTCAGCCCTACAAGGGCACATTACACCTAAAGTTACCTGGACCCACGATAAGAGACCTATAGATAACAGAAAAATATATTTGCTATGATATTAAGAGAAATGTGCACTGAGGGTCTAGCTCAGGGGTAGAGCTCCTGTGTGGCATATATAATACCTGGTCTCAATCCTCATCCCCACAAAGAGATGGGGCAGAGGCAAGAAGGAAGAGAGTGAGATGTAGCTCTGCTGTTTTTCAATAGCCTCAATGGAAAACAAAGAAAATGATAGATGTAATGTATTACACACACACACACACACACACACACACACACACACACACACACGCGCGCGCGCGCGCGCGCGCACACACACACGCACACATTCTTCTCCCCAAGGTAGTGCACATAATTTTTTCACTAGCAGGCTATGCCTTTCAGCCATGTTTTGTGACTCAGAAGCTTAATTTATAAGCCCAGAATTTTCTGAAGAAGAAATTCAGACATATGTCAATCAGATTTATTATGTTATTTTCAAAATATTCAACATTGATGTGAGCATTTTCCATAAATTAGTGTTGTATTTTTTGAAAGGAGTTTCTGTGTTTTAGATTTTAATAGAATATTTAAAGAAATAAAAATAAAGAAAGAAGGTAGTTAGAGCTATGTAATGATCTAAGTATTTCTGATAGAAGATATTATTTAAAAATATTCTTCCTTTCCCCCTTCATGGTTAAAATATTTACTTCTAAAGATATACCCAGTGAAACTTATGACTAAAGTTTAGATCAAATAAAGACCTTAACTCCAAGTTCTGAGAATCAAGCTAACACAAGGGAACAAATACCTTCTCATGGTGTTATATGGATTAATGGTACCCATGCAGGTGACGGGATGCTTGTCCAGCTAATTCCCAAACCCAAGAAACACAACACTCACATGTTGAGACAATAGTTCCAACTCCCACTTTTCTGCAAAGTTGGAAAGGTTCCAGTGACAAAATTCTGCTATGCAGACTCCAAAGCAGTTGAGGATTCAGGAAGAGAAAAGAGACATTTTACCCAGGGTTCACAAATACTGAAAGACAAACTAAATCCAGTGCACTGAACACTTACCCAGGTCACACTACACTGTGGACTTCTCTCTAGGAAACATGGCCCTCTGGATAATGTTAAGGTTAGTAGTAACTAAACACTAACCCTGCTAAAAATGAATACAAATTGGGATTGATGTGAAAATGAATAGAGCTTGTGTGCACATGCGCACAAACAAATACAGAACAATGGTAGGACCACATAGAGAGCAGGTGCTTATTGAGCTCAGCAGTATATGCTCACATGGCCAGAGGTATTGCTTCAAAGGATTATCTTGTCCAGAGAAGGTACATGTGTGGGGTGGGGGTGTGAATGCATGGCTCACATATGGAAGTCAGAGGAAGTCCGAGATGACATTTTGTTAGAGACTGGGTCTCTTATGAGCTTGAGAATTCACCAAGGAAGCCAGTACAGCTGGCCAGGGAGTTTCCAAGTTGCCTGTCTCCACCTTCCATCTCTCATCACTGGAACTACAGGCACATGCCACAGTGTCCATCTTCTCACAGAGGTTCTGGGATCTGCACTTGGGTGCTTGTGTTTGCAAGACAATGCTTTATAGACTGAGTCCTCTCTCCAGTCCGCTCCTTATGATTCAAATTCTCTAAGACAAGTTCATATTTCCAGGTCAATAATAGCCTGGAAAGACCTAGGACCCTCTCCTTCTATGCTTTGCCAATACCATTGCCACTAAGGCCTAGCACAAAGCTCAAAGAGCACAAAATCCCTAAGGATGCCTACCAAGTGCCAGCCTTGTTCTTCTTTCACAGTTCTCAAGGATTAGGGGGAGTCAGTACCCTAAAATCCAGATGTGAATACACCCTAGATCCACGACAAGAAAATTCGTTTTGCTCATTTCCATCAACATTTATAGTTTCTGCTACTGTATTCACCTGTCAGTGCAGGGAAGAAAAAAAAAAAACCTCAGACACTTAGCAGTCTAAGTAGGCCATTTGGAACAGAGTAATTTCTGACATCTAGGAAACCTGTCCAATTTTCTCAAAGATGAATAAATAAATAAATAATAACCAGTGACCTACACAGTAGACAATGGCCATGACCCTGAGGTCCAAGTGTTAGCTCCAAAAAGTGAGATGAGATCTTTGATGACAGCTGGTCAAGACATCAGCTGCATGCCCTACCTGGAACAGCTCACATGCTTTGAGATGAATATTCAGCACATCTGCCTTCCGCACCACATGGAAGTTCACACAGGCAAGCAAGGAAAGGAGTTAAGAGTTAACCTAGCTAACTCTAAAACTGGACTCCCAAACGCTTTGCCAATCACTTTGTTCTCCTTGTCTCTCTGCCTCTGCCTCTGTCTCTCTGTCTCTGTCTCTCCCTCTTTCTCTCTTTCTCTTTGAGACAGCATCTTCCTGTGTAGTCCAAGCTGACCTGGAACTCACCATGTAACTTTAAACTCATAGTAATCCTCCTGTTTCAGCCTCCCAAGTACTAGGATTGCAGGTATCAGTTGCCATGCCCTGCACTATCTTCTCTCTTTTAATCTCTCTCTAAAACTGGTTAGGACACAACTATCATTTCTTGCCACCTAGAGACTAAGTCCATAGTACCCTTTGATCACCTTTGTACCAACTTTACCTAGGCAGACTCCTCACTGAGGCTCTGTTGTAGATAAGAAACTCCGTACTAAACACCTGCTGTGTACGTGAGGCTGATCCTTAAAACATGGCCTTGCTTATTTTTCACCTTTCAACACTTCTACACAAAGTCAAATTCCAGGTGGCTATGGGTAACAGTATTGAGGACAACAGATGACAGTGATGTAGGTCTAAACTCTGGATTAGACTACTTGGGTTCAAATCCCAGCTCCAGTTCTTAGAAGTCACGCGACCTCATAGCAGCCTGGTAAGGGCTGTCTTAGTGTCTTCAACTACGAAGTAGGACTACCTGTGAGTGGAAGAACAGAGTGAGCTCATATATACATAATAGCTTGGTCATGCTTATTCTGGCCACAGTCCTCATTCTCTCGGTCTCCCCTCTATTTCTGACACAGTACCTCTCCTTGTTCATGTCACTGCTTCTCTCCCTTCTCACAGTAAAGATTGAATGAAGCTGGACATGCTCACAACTTACCTGTGATCTCCTCTACACACTGCAAAGTCCATGTTGGCCTAATGGAATTGATGTCAAAATCCTCCCTGGTCTCCTTGTTGCTGAGCCCACCAATACCCTTCGGTACTTTTCATTGGCCTTCTACGTTCTCTCCATCTTCTCCTACCTCGTCTCTAAGTCTCCACTCCCTGGGTCTCCGGGATTCTCTTGGATAACCCCCCGCCCCGTGTCTGACCTCAATCTCCTTTAGATTCCACCTTCTGACCTCGGCTCATCTTCAGTGGTCCTAGGAATCTATCCTCAACCCCCTTCTCTCCTAGAGTTTGAATAAATTGCTCTCTGCCTTTCCTTGTCTTTCATGGGATCATAACACCCCATAGTTCCACCTGCCATTCTCTCCCTTTTGACTCCACTCTTTTGGGTACTTCTACTCTTTGATCCCACCTAAAACTTAGTATGTCTGACCCCCCCAAGTCCCACCCTGCAGGGTAGGTTCTCTGAGCTGTAGGATGCAGCAGATCTCAGCTGGTGGCCAGAGGTGACGGTGACTTACCTACTTGCCTGAGTCTGTACCCCACTTACCATGTCCTGACCCTTTTTCTATCTCTTAGGTCTGTCAATTTTTCAGTGCAAGGCCAATCTTATATCTGAATCTTTTCTTGTTTTCTCTCTGTAGTACTGGGGATTGAACCTAGGGCTCCACACACAGGCTTAAGTAAACACTCTTACCACTTAGCACTGTCCCCAGCCCAGGGCCAACATTTTATTCTATATCCTGGGTTACCGCAATCAATTCTTAACTGGTATGGGTGCCAATGGCCTTCCTAGTTCCCTCTCCCTTGGCCATGCTGCAGCATGACTCATTGTTCTAAAAATCATAGTCCAAGGCTAAGCCCTTCATTGTGCCTCTGCCTACTGCGTGGAAGAGACACAAACACTTCCGGGATGATCTTGCCAGCTTCATCTCTCACCATGGCCTCCTCAGAGTATCCCTTGCAGTTCCCTAAAGGTGTAGCTCTCTTCCTCCACCAGGACTCCTCACTTATCTCCTCCAGCTGTCACTCCGAAGGAAGCATGCCCTGACCTCCCAACTTCGAAGATGATTCTGTGTGCTTCATTTGATTTATGCACAAGTGCACGTCTATAATATTTCATTTCTCCCTAGCTTATGAGTGCTGTGTGTCCTTTTTCTTGCCTGGGTGTTAAGGGCAGAAGCCATGTGGGCTTCCCTGCTTTACGCCCAGCATGCAGCAGGGTAACCAGTGCTTAGTGGCTGCTCGATCTGCATTTACTAAAAGACTAAATGAACAAACCTAACTGCGGTTCTCAATGTGTAAATGTTTAGATTTATGATGAGCTTGACTGATAACACATCGTCTCAGGAAAAAGACCTTATCCGGAGAACTAATATAGTCAGTCTCTCCAATCGGGAGAATTTGTGGGTGAAAATCCTGGCAAGTATAGAAATCACAGAATCCTCAAGGGGAGCGACCGTCGTGCCTTGTGGTTTCGAACTATGAGAGGAAAGTTAAGTTCTGGACTGCTCAGCCACATGTATTTCACCTACAGATCTTGAGGGAACGCACAGGGATGCCTCTGTCATATCCACAGCTAAAAGCTCTCCAGAGAAGCTGGCTTGTCCTCTTCTTTTGGAATTCATCCTGAAGAGTATAGTCAAACATGATACAAAGATACTTTAAATAATCTAAGAGTAAAGAGAAAAGGAACAGAAGTCACATTGGCCACATGAAGGAAATTCTTGTGAAAGATTGCCAACAGTAGGACCTGGGCATAACAAAGGCTAGAACCAAGGTGAATTGTGGAATTAATAATAAATGACTTGGCATTTATCATATGTAAAAATGATATAAGCCCTATGATTACAGTTATAAAATGTGTGTGTAAGTAAAATGATTGTAGAAAGGGTGGGTACAGCTCAGTGATAAAGCATTTTTCCTAGTATAAGTGAGGTGATGGAGTCTATCAGTGCTTCTGTCTCCTGTAAATGAGCATCACGAAGAAAATTGAAGTATTTGCTTTCAAAATGGAAAATATAAAAGAATAAACCAACATGGTACTAGTAGTTAATTTTAGACATGTAATTATGCTTGTGAAATGTAATTGTTAGGCAGGACACGGGGATGCAGGCCTGTAAACTTAGCACTGGGGTGTTAGAGAAGGCAGGTGCACCAGGTATTCAAGATCATCCTAGGCTACAGAGTAAGTTTGAAGGCAGCCTTGGCTACACAAGACCCTACCTCAGAACAAATAAATAAAATATGTATATATTTAGTGTGATAATACATGTTAAGTTGCTGACAAGTTCAAAGGGAAGACAGTGTCTTCAGACCCATTTGACTACAGGTCAAGGAATCGTTGTTTAAACATGGACTACATTTGGAACGTTACATCTTTAGTCCTCACTATCACGAATTGCCATTTCCACCTTATACGTCAAGATTTTACAGCTGAGAATGGCTAAATGGCTTCTTGATGTCTCAGAGATAAACAGTCTGGTCAAGTTCAGAGTCTGGTAAGCCTTGGTTCTAGCCTTTGTTATGCCCAGGTCCTACTGTTGGCAATCTTTCACAAACTTGATGTTTTATTTATTTATTTCGCATCTCAGCTGCAGTTTCCCCTCCCTCCTCTCCTCCCAACGCCCCCCCTCCCAACCCCTGGCACTCCTCTTCCATTTCTGTTCAGGAAAGAACATGTCTCCCATGGATATGAACAAAACATGACATATTGAGTTGCAGTAAGACTAAACACCTCCCCATGTATTAAGGCTGGGCAAGGAGACCCAGTATGAGGAGTAGGGTCCCAAAGGCCTGTAAAAGAATTGGAGACAACTCCTGTTCCCACTGTTAGGTGGCCCATCAGAGGACCAAGCTACACAACTGTAACATACATGCAGAATGCCTAGGTCAGTCCCATGAAGGCTCCCTGGTTGTTGATTCAGTCTCTGTGAACCCCTATGAGCTCAAGTTAGTGATCTGTGAGTTTTCTTGTGGTATCCTTGATCCCTCTGGCTCTTATCAATCTTCCCTCCCTCTCTTCAGCAGGATTCCCTGAGCTTGGCCTAATGTTTGGCTGTGGGTCTGCATCTGTTTCCATCAGTTGCTAGATGAAGCCTCTCTGATGGCAACTTGGCTAATCACCAAACTATGAGTATAACAGAACATTAGGCATCATTTCATTGATATTTTTTCCTCCAGTCGTGTTTGGTTCTGTCCTAGGTCTCTGTGTCATCCAGCCAGTGGGTTCTGGTGCTTCAGACAGTGTCATAACCCAGTCATTGGTTGGCCACTCCCTCAATCTCCAGGTTACCCTTACCCAGGCACATCCTACAACCAGGACAGACTGTATACTGAGGGCTATGTGACTGGAGTGGTTTCCCACTCCCTTCACTTGAAGTCTTGCCTGGTCATAGGAGATGGCCCGTTCAGTCTATGTATCTGCTACTGCTAGGGGTCTTAGCTGGGGCCATTCTTGTAGATTCCTATGAGATTCCTTTGAGCCAAGTTTTTGCCTGACCCCTAAATGCCTCCACCCCTTTTCAGTGGTCTCTTCAGTACTCTTCCCCCTCTGCCCCACCATAACCTTTTTGCTCATGTTCCCATCCCCATCCCCCTGCAGTCTACTCATAAAATCTCTTCTACTTCCCCTGCCCAGGGAGACCTGAGCATCTCCTACAATCCACAGACTTGATTTTAACAACAAAAAGAAGCAATTATAGATTGAAACAAATCCCAAATTAGCTACTGTTTATAAAATATGTCAAGACACACACATCTTTTTAAACATACTGTTATACCCCTCCTGATTTCCATTTACTTGGAAACCATAGCTCCACTAAATATCCACTTACCTATTAATGAGGTTCCCACACATACCTCAAGACAACTCAAGACATTTGCTCACCTGGGCCCCAGCACGAAGGGAAGGGGGCATGCAGGCGAATCACAACCCTTGCCTGATCTATGAAGAGAGAAGATGCCTCAAAGACGGGAGTGTGAGTTCACTCCAGGGCCACCCAGTGACCAGTGAGAGCTGATGCTGTGGTGGCTACTCTAAGGTGTCTGGGATGATGAGCTTAGATGAACCGGCTGTGGTTTGGTTCCTTCCCCGAGCCTGTTTTTCTAGTGTTCCCATTGGCAGCTGAGCTACTGGCTCTCCTGCCCAAATCCATTTCTGCTCTGCCTAAGTTAACTAACATTGATGTCTATTGATTGTTAGGAGCCCCACGGATGGAGTACTGTAACAGAACATATGGCTAAGCGATGGCAAACTGTTCTGCCCTCTCTTTTCCCTTTCTCTTTCTTCTTCCTGTTTTCTCCACCAAAGAGAATGACCCCTCAATAGAGCTGGAGAAAATCAAACCAACCACAAATGAGCTCATGAGGGACAACTATGCATCTCAACAAAAAGATAAGTTTCAGGGTTTCACATCCAAACTTCTAGGATAACAGACTTGTGGAACCGAACAATCTCTTTCCTCTAGTTAAGAAATATGAAGAAAGGAGTCTCATTACATCAGCAGATAGGGTCCTGTCTCTGGTCTCCAGAAAAGAGAAGACCAGGGCTCCTATAAAGGATGCATTTCTGCCGTGCTCCCCACCACATTTCAGTGTGGACTCACATCAAGTCCTGCAACCCAGAGCAATATAAATAGGACTTGCTCTCTGTAATGCATTGTTATTCCTTTTCTGATTCTGCATTTTTCATATTTATACTACCTGATGACTAGCTAATTCTTTTTAACTGACATAAAAAGTGCAAAATTACATGCCATACAAAAACCTTATACCCTGTTGGTTGAGGTTATTCTATGCACAGGTGAGTGAGAGCCTACAGACACTGTGATAATATTTTCAAAACATACTCAACAAAATCCCCATGCAAATCCTGTGAGCAAGACAGAAGCACATGGGGAAGCTAACGGTGAGTACAGAAGGATCTGCAGCTGAGTCACATGTGGCTCAGCAAGCTTCCAGGGGCTGCATCATCATCCTCAAATGATATGCATCAATGAACCAGTATCAACAACATGCAGAGAAAGAAAACTCTAGAGACTCATGGTGGGTCCTATTCAACTCGAGCCTCAATGACCGGAGGACAAAAGCCTTATTCTATTATGGTCACTGATGGCCCAAAGAAGTACAAGACATATCTAACAAAGAATAACAAGGGGCCTCTGGAGGAAACAGTCTAACATTGGAAAACAACATAATCCAGCTAAATATAAAGTTTAGGATTGAACTAAGGAAAAAATTAGGTAAGTCAAACTAGATTAACAATTTGATACTAACAAAAAAGCACTTAAGAGAAAAGTTATGAGAAGACAAACAGCATTAATAGTATGGAAAGGTATTGATCTTTTCCAAAAGAGCCAAGAGAGGTGGGTGAGACACATTCACAAAACATCAGGACCTGGTGCAGATCAGGAGGCACACTCTGGACACTTACTGACTGTAAGTAACAAATGGAGGTAACAGAGGAAGGGATGAGGAGGAGTCTATGGAAGTGGAAGACGGTGGAGCCTGAAAAAGCAAGCCTAGAAGAAAGCACACAATTTCTCACTCTTGTACACAAAACACAGACTGTGTGAGTAAAGGAATCCTCGGGCCAAAAGAAGGGAGGGTCAGCAAGATGCCTCTCTGATGTTCAAGAGAGGCAGCAAGACTAATTTCTATTGGACAGTGGGGACCAAGGCAGACAAAGAGGTGAATTAAACAAAGCAGTGCGCTTCTGTAAGTTCATGACACGGGGTGGGGCTTTTTCTTTCATGCTCCATGTCTTTGTGCCCACGGTTCAGTCAAAACCCTAAAGACTTGGATATAAAAAAACAAAACAACAACAACAACAACAACAACAACAACAAAAATAAACAGTTCCGGAGTCTGGGACCACTAATGCACTAAAGAGCAAGAAGTGCTCAGCGCAAAGCCCTTTAATTTTTTTCTGCATGTATTTATTTATTATCCATTTATTTTATTTGTGAGGGGTTGGGGTGGATGTGTGCCATAGCACATATATGAAGGTCAGAGACAATTTGCAGGAGTCAGGTCTCACCTTCCACCATATGGGTCCTGAGAACTGAACTCAGGACATCAGGTTTGGATGCAGTCACCTTGCTGGCTGAACCATCTCTCCAGCTCCTGAGAGCTACTCTTCTCGCCCATGTTCAAGGCTTTCACTTCAGAACTTATATAAAGGTTCCATACAGTCAAGACAGCATAATCTAACACAAAAGTATGACTTCACATACAGTAAGCAATTTGGAGCTGGGAGACAGTTCAGTCTTGCAAATATGAGGTCTTGATTTCAATGCCCAGAAGCCATATTTTAAAAAATATATAGCTAGGCATGGTGCACACGTTTGTAATCCCAGTGCTGGGGAGATGGCCAGCCAGCCTACTGTACGGGAGCTCCATGACAGTAGAGATCAAGGTGGATAGCACCTGAGAAAAGACATTCCAGATTGACTTGTAGCACACAAATACACTTGAGCATCCCTACACACACTCACATAAACATGCACACACACACACACACACACACACACACACACACCACTCAAAAAAACTAAAAACATAAACAGATTAATAAACTTTTATCTGTAGAATTGGAAACCCCTTCATTCTTTGTGAATTTATTTCAATTTACAAATTTTGTGGTCACTCATAATCCATCCTCTCTCTTCATATCCCACTACTTATGGCTCCTCACACACTCCAGCCCTGAATCCTTCCTTTCCTTTTGGTATCTGTCTATCTGGTCCTCACTCTGAGATGCCCACTCAGCTCTGTCCACATATCTCCCTGCCACTCTGCTCCATCTAGTGGAGCGCTGATCTCTGCAGTACTATGTCAGTTTAAAGGAAAGAAACCCAGAAACGGAACACTCGCAGTGCAGTTATGGACTAAACATGGGAAACACACCCACACTCAAGCTTTTATTAGGTTGACTAAATAAAGTCCCATTTCCCAAAAACCTGGACAGGAACCTGTGGTTCTGACAGTCTACTTCTCTGAGAAAGTAAAAGTGTGTTACACTCAGGGACTCAGCAGGACTGGATTCTTCTCGCAGGACTCTTCCACCAAGAAAGGAGAGAAGACAATTACTCACATTCTCTCTTGTGCAAGTTTCATCAGCATAGCCCTGCTAATGTAAATTACTATTAGACAATTGTGAAATCTTCTCTAGAGATGTCTTAGATTGACTCTTCCTCATGCTACATGATAGAAATTTCAAATAGTAAGATAACCAAAATATCCATATGCTTTCTTTTTTACATTTACAGAACATGAGGTGTGATGGATAGAACCATATGAACATTGATTTCCTCACAAAAGAGTGACTACTGCTCTTTGGAAGATATATTTTAAATTCATCTATGAGGAATACTTTTTTACAATTATTACAGAAGGTGAGCTACAGAAGAAACTAGAAAAAGAAACTCTCAGAAGTAAACTAGGAGAAAGTGATACAGTTCTCTCAACTGTGCATGATGGTGTCCAGGTATTAGAACTACCATCATTCATTCATTCATGCATGCATGCATTCATTCCCCAAGGTGTAGCAATAGTATTCCTATTAAAATGTCAGTTGAATCTGCTCCAAATAAAAGCAGAAGGAGCCTTCAAAATCACCTCCTGTATCTCAAGCAAAATCCAAACTTCTCCACTGGAATTCAAGACCCTTCCTTGTTAAATTGCCGGCTGCACTGCTTCATGGGTAACCTTCCTTTTCACCTAATTCCCAAGCCCTCAGCTACTGTTTTGCATTTCTCAAAAGAGCAAACCTCTTCTCTAGACCTCTGGGCTGGAACATATGCCACTATCTCCCCTTGGAACACTCGCTCTGTTCCCCCATCTTCACAATCCCTCTTCTGCTCCAGGCCTCCCTGTGCACCTCACCAGAGCAGGTCAAGTGCCCTGGCCTGTGCTGCCATGCCAATGCTACCCTCTCACCTCTCAACAACTAGACAGGATGCTTCCGAAACGCTGCACCATTGTTTGTCCCACCCTCTAGACGACTGCCTGGAACTATCCAGATGCTTTGGTTGAATGCTTAGATGAATACACTGAGACAGGAGACTGCCACATCAGGGGAAGCAGCTGCAGACCTTTCCTAGTGGTAGACCTTCAAGGACACAGATAGCTCTATTCAACACAAAAGTAGAAGGGAAATTTTGTAAGACAACATAATGTTTACAAGCTGCATAGTTGTGCTTGCTGGGTCTAGACTGACAGAGGATATCACTGTGAGACATGAATTTAAGACTCAGTGAGTGAGTTAGGTCAGAGTGGAACAACTCAGGACAGTAAGTAGAATTTCTCTACCGCACTTATTCGCTTCGATATCTAAGTCACTCCCAGGGGAGAATTTGGCTCATATATAGGAATGCTAACTTTTTTTTTTCACCAGAGCAGAGTCTAATCAAGTGTGTAAATGCTGCAATACACCAAATGGCAGGGAAAATTAATGGTCCTCTTGTGGGTCCTGCAGCGACTCACCACTGGGAAGTGACTCAGGCAGCAAACAGAACAGGGATTACTGTAAGGGCTTATGCAACCTAGGAATGGAATGGGAAATGGCCTTGCTTTTGGTGAAAGGTAGAGTTTGAGAGGCTTTTGGAGGAGCTTTGGAGGTAGAGACTTAGTAGAAATATACAGTCTGAGCCACAAAGTACTCAAAAAAAAAAAAAAAAAACAAGAAAACTTACAATTTCTGTGTTTGTACATGAATGACTTAAAATGACACCTGAATAATATGTATATATGTGCAATTGTGCACATGTGTGTGATATCTTTCTGCACATGTACATGTGCAAGTGTGTATATGTATGTGTGTGTATACGCACTTGTGAGTAGCACACAAACATTCAGGAGTCAATTCTCTCCTTCTACTCTGGGATCTGGTGATCAAACAGAGTAAACACACCATTAACCATTGAGCAATCTTGCCAGTTTTCAACGTACATACTTTAGTTATTTGATCCTTCTTTTGTATTAAAAAAAGAAGAAGAAGAAATTTTAAAGGCTACACATACACAGTGTCCCTGAGGGCCAATGGCCTCTCCATCAGTGCAAAAATCAGCAGTCAAATAGGTTACTAATAAGAGCCAAATCCTGAAGATGTTACTGTAAACCTGAGGGAGATAACTTAGCTGGCAAGCTCTTACCGCTTTTTAACCAGTAAGTTGTGAGTAGGTGACAAGTGCCTGGGACAGCAGTGTGGTGCACCATAGCCACTCTTAGAGAGGTTGCTTATAGTGTAAGGGTTCTTCCGACCTCTGTATGCAGAGCCTTTGGTGCCGAGTCTGGATAACAAACCGTCAGGCAGCACGCTCTTCCCTTCCAACAGTGACCACTGAATAACAGTAACATGTTGGAAGTCTCGTTTCCCTCCTCATCAAACTTGATTTGAACAATTGCTTAAACTGTTAGTGAAACTCACACACACACACACACACACACACACACACACACACACACACACACGACGGAGTGTCACAGGAAAAGGCCTCGCCGTCTACCAAATTTCAACTGGGAACGCATGTTTTTTACGGCCAGCTGATAAACCTTCTGCAAACAGGGGTTGATAATGGAAACCCGCTCCAGCCCTTAACTACAGTGTGCGCTGCTCTAATAAAAAGAATTAATGCAGTCAATTTGTACCACTGTTCTTGGAACAAAAAACCCTGTTTCAACCACAATCTTTTCAACAGCTGATTGGCAGCCCTGTCCATTTCCCTCGGCAGTGTTGTCAGGAGTCTTCAACGTGATAATGAGCCTGTCACCATATTCAAATAGCCCTGTGACAGCGTGTTTTGTGAGTGTGACGTCCACTGCAAAGGGTCTGTCAGAAAGCACCTTTCAGAAAATGCAAAGAGAATGCTCTCCTGACGATAAACCTCATTTCTTCACAGATAAAAGACAGAGATTTTTCATGAGATTTTGTCAGTGTTGTGTTGCATTTATCTCTTCAAATGTTCCTGCTTCCTTTCTTTCTCTCTCTGTTTTTTTTTTCCTTAATGTACATAAATGTAGATTTGTCAGTGGTCAGGACAAAAATGACGATGAAATGCACTCTCTGTTTGAGGAAGCCGAGTGCATGGGGTTAACGGCAGAAAAGAGAAGGAAAGAAGGCTGGGACCCAAGGAATGGGAGGCCACCTTGCTACTCACTGCCCAAGGGGTTTCTGAGTGTGGAGCGCAGATTCAGCATGCTTCGAACACCAAAGCCAAGTGCCCTTTGAAAAATATCCACCGGAAGTTGCTGTCTGCAAACTGTGTCCCCATGTGGCCACTTCACCAGCAGCATGAAGAACCTGTCACCATGTCACTGTATTGGGATGTTCCTTATTAGGGATCTCAGGGTCACTTTTTCAGTGTCTTATAAATACTAGGAAAATGTTCTTCTATGGCATTTCAACTTACTAAATACTTTTGTGTGTAACTAAGATGCATGAAAATGCTGTTGTTCAAATCATCCTATTGTCCTGTTCTTTAATATGTGAATTGTATTGCTATACATAAAGTATGGTTTAAAAATTAAGAGTTAATACAGCTGGCCCCTCAGTCACCTGACCAGAATTCAGACCCAAAGGAAACATCATTCATTTGAAAATATGAAGGAAAAAAAGAAGAAAAGAAAGTACAATTATTGAGGGGAAAATATTTTTTGAGTGGCGAAAACTATGCTATTAAAAAAAAAAAAAACCCTAGGTTCTCTAGAACATGATTTAATTCTATCCTTTGTTTCCCCATCTCATACGGGCCAAGTTTGAAAGTGTTCAGCATGAATGCAAAATCCTTTTTTTTTTAGGCATTTTCTCAAAAAGGATCTATGCATATGAACATGAATGGGTTTATACAATACAAATGTATATTGATCATATGTGTACACAAAATACACATACTGGTACACGTACAATGCATACATACCTAACACAGCCCAGTGGCTGTGACTATGCATTGTGAATGCCTGGGTCTTGGATTATAAAATCCACCCACATGTACCAAAGGAAAAGTAGGAAGTACCTGAGCCCTGAAGGAGGAAGAGAGAGAGAAGACCAGCTCCTGGAAGCCGAGGGAAGGAAGCCAGCAATGAACTGGTACTCTTAAATCACTCTAAGCAGATACACACATGCAGAAGGTCTGGAGAGCTTCTAAGGGGAGGAAAGGTAGCTAGAAATTTAAATCTAGTACATGCCTTCACCTCAGCTTCATGACAATCGAGAACCTTATGTTGCTAAAAAAAAAAAAAAAAAAAAAAAGGTAAAGTGTGGCGTATAATAGTACCATACGATTTCATTAACATCCCACATTAAACTATAACCAAGCATTTTTAAACAAATCGTTGAAGACAGGTGTATGATTCCACTTCACCATCTCCATGTTCCCCAGTAGCTCATGGACTGGAGCCCATTTTCACAGCAAGCTTTCCTTTCACATTGTCTCATCCAGGCAACTTAGAAATTTGTGTCTGGTAACAGCACTTCCAAACCCTGTCACTATTCAGGAACGGGGAGTTTACTGGAATTTCCATTCCCCGAACTTCACATAACACAGCCCTGCTTGTATCTAATTTTAGCTAAGATCTAAGTGTTCCAGAAGGGCCTACCTATTAATTAAAGAAAATAGTACTTTTGCATGTTTAATATCACATACACAAACACAAAGCCATGGAAGGTATCCTGAACACACCAGGCAGGATTAAAACTCAAAGCAAAAAGGATACTTTTTATAAGATGATTTGTTCACTGGCTAACAAATTAGTGAAACTAAAATGACTGACGAGTTTTCAGTTGTTTGCCTGTTTTTTCTTCCTTACAGAGTAAGAAAGGGCAGCAAAGGAGGAACTGCCCGATACATGACAAGTCAGAGCCTGAGAGAAGGGGAAAGTAACTAAGGGTCAGCAAGTCACTTAACAGAGTTCATTGCAGGAAGGAAAATGTTTTAAAGCCAATACACAAAGCTGCCAATAGCTGGGCTTGTGAAATATCCTGTTCTTTTGCCTAAATGCTTAAACCATTGGCTTACTGGGGATTAAAAGGAAAAAAGTGTGTGTGTGGCAGGGGGATAATCTAACTGAGCTCTACCCAACATACAAAGCCCCTTCCAGAACCTCGAAGACTTTCATTGTCCCTGAAAGTCACCGTCACCATCATCATCCCCTCATTAAAGCTAAAGAAATGCTGGGGTAGCATTTAAAAGGACGCAACACATTTGGAGCCATCTCGGGCTCCCAGCACCTCCGAATGAAGGCAGGCGCATTACATAATCCCGGCAGCCAGAGCTGCTGACAGGTGGATGATTTATGCTCGTAGTCAGAAGAATCGGAGGGCCTGCAGAGGAGGCAGCCTGAGCAAGGCGATGGTGAGACAGATGCTCTCAGTGGGCTTGCCGGGGCTGGCAGGCTCCAGCCAGCTCAGGTGCAACCTGGACATTTAAGTGCTGAACTCCTAGTGCCCAGACTCCAACACTTGGATGTGCATATAATTTGTGATATTATATGCAACGTACACAATGAATAAACTGTCAAATGCGGGCCAACATCATGTGCACAACGCATACGTTCCCTACACACAGGCTCTGTGTGTGTGTGTGTGTGTGTGTGTGTGTGTGTGTGTGTGTGTGGTCTCCACTCAGCATCAATGTGAAAGGAACTCTGTCTGTAGAATTATTATTATGCATGTGGAAACACTCTATAGCTTAAGGCTGCATGGCCCGGGAAATATTTAGCCCAGGTGTGGCTAGTGACGGGTGACAGGACTTCCTAACAATTGGATCAATATTAAAGATTGCACAGTGGGATTAGGAGAAATGCACCTCAGCAGAAAACCGACATCTCTGTCAATTATATTAATTATTTTTCGGATACATGGCACGCTTTCAAGGCATTTCATCCTGAGAAAGCGTTTGAATATTTGAGAGGAAAATGAATGGGGGACAGATAAGAAGAAGAATCCCCAAAGGAGATCAACTGTTTTGAAATCAATCCTTAAAAATACTTTTCCAGAATTCCGCTCCATGGCCCCAACAATAACAATCTGGTAAAGATTATGGTATTGGTTGAAAGGGTAGATAAACCTAATTACAGCTATTGATGACGAATTACTGCTCCTCTGATCTCTAAGAGAGGGCCTTAGCCAGCATTTGCCTGGTCAGCATGCAAGGCTGACGGAACACCGACAGAGAAGAGAGCCACTCCAAAGATCTGCGTAGAACTCTGATCACACATCCTCTTCAGTCCATTATGTGGAAGGCACAGAATTCAGACGCCAGCAAAAGGGACAGGCAGCCCAACACATAAACTTCAAGCTCTCTGGGATGAATCTCTTTACTTTCAACTCCCAGACATGGGAAGGTCAAAGGTAGATCTACCTGTGAGAATTAAAGACCCTGGCATCCCTTTAATTAGGTAAGAGTATTCAAAGACATGCAAATTCCCAAGAAGCCACTTTGCAGATGAGAGTTATGGCATTCTGTGGGAGGAGGTGGCCAGTGGGCTTTTTTTTTTTTTTTTTTCAGCTATCCTCCACTAAAAGAGCATTTTTGAAAAGAAGCAAATGGAATACATCCTAAGTCATTCAGAATGCCTCTGGACCTGATGGTTCTCCCGAGAGAAAAAAAATCAGATAATCTGACGTCTTCACAACGGCATCCAAATCCCTTTTCTAACTTCATTAAGCTCCAGCACTTAAAAATCATCCGTACCAAGTACTTTAATTAGAGACAAGCAGGCATAGGAAGGGCTCAGTAGTACATCCACCTAGGAAGTGAAATGCATGGGGTGGGAGCGTGGGGGTCTGTAACTCATCCAATGTGGCCCACTGGTAAAGGGACAAACAGCAATGCTGACACATCCTTCCCCAGCCTCCCAAATTAATGGATGGGATTGTGTGCCAGGGCAGTAGAGAGAAAGATTGAAACATCATGCCCGACCTCATCAGTACACTGGGATTTTAAGGTTTTCTGCACAGAAGGGGTAGGAAGGAAATGAAGTTTGAAGTTAAACTGACAGCCAAGCCATTTGTACGGCACATACCTGATTTTCCCCTTTTACTGCCTTTCTTTTCTCTTTCATTCATCTTTTCCTCTTTCTCCCAGACCTCAGAAATCCTTCCTCCACTCCCTCACGCTTCACCATGGACACCCGTGCCATGAGATAACCCGGTACAAAACCAGCATGAACTGGCAGCTTAGGTGCCACACAGAACTGCGATGACATGTATTTGATAGTCCACAGTCCATTCGAAAGTGGAAGAAAGGAGATAGGCTAGGGAAAGAAGAAAGAATGAAAGAAAATCCCTCTTCTCTTCAGCACAAACAATCAAATACTTCAGCTCCCCAGCTAGGGAAATGGCTTTGACAAGAACTTAAGGAATCCAGAACTGCACTGACAGCCCAGGCTATCATTACCTTTAAGCCGATGTTATCAAAGCTTAAAACAGCTATAAGTTTTCAGGGAGAAACATAAAGTGATATGTTTTAGATAGAGGTGAAAGTCCCTTCTTCCCCAATGGTCCCTACATTTTTTATCCTGTTAGAGCTGGAGGAACACATTAGCATGGGCAAAACTGACTGTAGACACGGTAAAGTCACACATGGGAAAAAGCGAGTACCATCCAGTTGAAAAGCAATCCCAGGGATGCAAGGTCATTTGGTCCATGACAGACTTTCTGCTGTCTTCCCACAATTCACAGAGGGGTCTCTGTGAGTCTGGCAGGTTATGCTGACCCTGCCTGTTACCTTCAGCTCTCCCGGGCACACGAAGGGGCTCAGGCCGGAGTCACATGGCGCATTATGGAGGACCTCTGGCCCTAGCGAGTCACCGACAGAAAGCAATGTGAAGACATCCCAGGCCTGCTGTGAACACAACACTCTTTCATAGCAGAGGGAAAAGCAAAACCAGAGGCAGAGCAGGAAGAGGACACTTAAGACCAAGCAGAACCAACGGGTGTGTGGTGGGGCAAAGCCAGGTGCTAAACATCTGGGTGGGGATGGAATCACCACAGTCAGAACGGCAGCCAATACACATGTGTCAGAAATCCAGCTGGGCATCCAAAACAGGAAGAAACTTACACTCTCTGTGCAGAGGAATGGGAACAGTGGCTGGGCGTGGGAGAAGAAATGGTGATGGCATCACTGTCCAGCTACCTCACGCACATGCATGAAAATGTCACAAAGCCATTTTAGAGATGGAGGCGAACAGAAACATTTTTAAAGGAGAAACTTACGTGTCATTGGCAACCCAACAACCTGATAATTCCGTACTGAATGACACAGAGAGGGTCACCAATGGTGTTTGTTTTAGGTCCTTGAATGTTGCATAGTATTTCACTACTCCTGGAATTTTGCAATGTGAAAAAGAATGGCTGGCTATCCTTTTCTCCTCCATTTCCCTTAGCCTTGAGTTTCCTTAAAAATATTCAGCTTTGCCGGGCGGTGGTGGCGCACGCCTTTAATCCCAGCACTCGGGAGGCAGAGCCAGGCGGATCTCTGTGAGTTCAAGGCCAGCCTGGGCTACCAAGTGAGTCCCAGGAAAGGCACAAAGCTACACAGAAAAACCCTGTCTCAAAAAAACAAAAAAAAAAAAAAAAAAAAAATTCAGCCTTGGATGTAGCTCAGTGGGTAGAGTGCTCAGATATAAAGCCCTGAGTTCAATCCTCAGGGTCCTATAAAAAAAGCACAGCGGTGCATGTTTATAATCCTAGCACTTGAGAGAAGGAGACAAGAAGAGTGTCCTAATGAGTCTGAGGCCAGCCTGGGCTACAGAAGTCCTTCTCAGAAACAAACAAATAAACAAATGGGTTTTAAATTTTATTTTTAAAGGAGCAAAAACAAATGAAGCACAGTATCTCGGGTTTGCCTGCCAGAAGACTTTTTATCGGGACATTCTCCAGCTGTGAGGGAAGGAAGACAGAAGAGACAAGGTCTATGTAAGCCCTAATTCCCTGCCCATTAGCTGCTTTCCGATGTGCAAATGACTCTGGTCTCCCAGGACTGCTTAAGAGTTCAGCTGACTCCAGCCCTGTCTCCTTCTGGGTTTCCGGGTTAAAATCAATGCATTAACTGAGGCCGCTAGTCAAACTCAGTAACTGTAAGTTAGTAAGTAAGCATGGTGAGGAGGGAATGAATTCTGAGCTCTAGAATCTTGGGAACTTTTAAAAAAGGCTAGTTCCCAAGTGACATTAAAATAGAAGTAGAATTTCTTGTGGGGGGCTTCCCACCTTAATAAAACTTCAGATAGGTTTTCACTGCTGAAGCACAAACCAAACAGTTAAAGATTCATTCTAACAGGAGATTCTCCAACACCTCTTTGGGCACATGACACTGGGACAGAATTGTTGGCATTTTACTTTATCACCATTTGTGACATTTAGTTTTTATTTATTTTTTCTGCAGTTATCTTCTCCAGGTACTAACTGATGACTTCTGGGGAGTTCTAGAGAAAGTTCTAGATCACTGAGAAATGTATTCACAAATCACAAACCAGGACCTGTTAATATGAGAGAGTTAAAACAATGCTACAAACAGGGTATGGGATCACCAGGCGACAGCACTCGCATTTCTCAGAGGCAGGCGCTGGCCACTACCAGAGTCTCCGCCACTGAACAATGGGCTACCACCAAGGGCTGGGTAGAGATCTGAATTGCCTACCCACTATTCAAAGCATTTCTAAGAAATAGTAAGAACATTCTACCCAACCTTTAAGAAATAATTTTGGGGGTAGGGTGTTGGAGAGATGGCTCAGCAATTAAGAACACGTAAAAGGACTCGTGTTCAGTTCCCAGCACACAAATCAAGCAACTCACAAATGCCTTTAACTCCACCTCCAGGGAATCTGACACCCTCTTCTGGCCTCTAAGAACACCTGCACTCACATGCAGACATACACATAATTTCAAATAAAATATTTTTAAAGAATATTCTGGTTTTGTAGAGAGTAACACATGCATAAATGGGAGAATATTACCAAAGGATGACTCTGGAATTTTTAATAGCTGCTAGCAGTGAAATCACCCTCTCAAACAAAAAATTCCTTGTCACAAAAGAAAGAAACAGCATAGAGCAGTAGCTTCCTTAAACCTTAAATAACAGTGTATCTCTGAACACTTGTGAGATTGAGATTAAACTGAAATGCTTCTTGATGAATATCAAGACATCACATGGGCTATAGAAGGTTGGGTACACAGTGGAGTCCTGGTTTTACCATTTCCCATATGGCTAATGTTGGGAACATTATTTATAGGACTGATAAAATACAACTCGGTTTTCTCATTTATACTCACTATCTCCTCCAATGTCTACAGGGAAAATCAGATGAAAATCAATGTCAGCCCTCACCCCTTCTTTTTCCTTTGTTAGCATTTTAGTATACTATCTGAGAGATCAAACCAAATAAAGTCAATGACACATGACTACCGAATCAAACTACTAAAATCAAATCAAATAAAGTCAATGACATGTGAATACCAAATTCCACTTGGTCCTGGCCCCACATGTATGAAGGAAACTGTATGTGTGTGTGCATAATTTAGATAGTATTGTTAGTTAAAAATATATTATTAATGGAAACACTGTTTCTGTACCCAACTTCTAAAAATGGAACTTGAGAGAATGCAAAAGTAGGCTAAAGGGGAGGGTCAGCTGTACTTTATTGAGCATCTATTATGCAATCATTATTGAATTAAGTAAGGATCAAGAGGGATGAAAATAGAAATGGAGAGAGTGTCCCTTCACACATGGTTTCTATTTTGCTCTGTGATACATTTGGTGCAGAGCAGAGAGGTAAAACTTCATAGTATCAGCTCAAATTTTCTAAATGCCACTAAGTGATAGGCATGGTAACAAGGACATCACTCAATGCTCCTCTTTCAGTCTAAAAAAAAAAAACCCTCCCAGTATATTTCAAAATTTCAAACTCCATTTCATAGATAAAGTCTAAAAAGATAAAGTTGCTGGAAGCATATGGGTTTGTGGTTGACTTGCCTAGTGTGCTGGCACCCTGGGTTTTGATCTCAACACCATAATTATAATAGTAGTAATAATAATAATTTAATTTGTTCAAAGATAAAGTAACCTGTTGGGTAGGCAGGCTGGACTGGAGCCACCATCCCCTCCTACAGCCATCAGCCAGGTGGGGTTGTTTAATTTATAAGTAAAATTAAAAGTTGAATCTGCAGTCACAGTGAGTATGTTTCAAGGATTCAAGGAATCATTTCAGATTACCTTTGACCCCAGAGATTGTGTTTCTTATTTATATGTCATACTTCCTGTTCTGGAAAATGTAAAGTCAAAGCAATAAACCATATGTAACAGACAAAAGATGATGGTGAATTAGGAACAGAATTAAGACCTCTGTGAACTGAACCATTATGATTAGAAAGACCATGAACTCTGGGGACAGAAACATCCAACACATTCACTCTCTGTGTGTGTGCATTTCTTTCTCTCTCCATTCCCCACATTTCTTGTGGTGGATGCTCAGAATGTCACCAAAGACGGCCTCAGACTTCTGGGCTCCAGTCATCCTTCAGCCTCCGCCTCCCAGGAATCCGGAAATAGAAGCACATAGCCATTCCTGACTGTGCCATGTTCATGTTTAACATCGACCCCATGCTTGAGAAAGCTAACACAAAGGGTGAGTGGGTGAATAAAAGTGGCCAGATGAAAGTCATGATGTGGACCTAAAATGTGTATAAACTGGATTGACAGGTATAAAAGAGGTCCTAGGATGAATAAGGTCCATCCCAGTTCTAGATATTATTAAGAGTAGAGTGCATCTGTGAGGGAAGCAGTGACAAACATGTCTATAGACCAAACCACCAGTCAGGAATCCAGTTTCCTTCCAAATTTTTCGCAATTGTGCAGGAATTGATACTAACCCAATACCGAAGTGAGAGGAATTTGATATTTACCTGGCTTGATAAACATTGATGAAATCAGAACCAAATCCTGGTGAAAAGTAGAAGCAATGTACAAAGTTGCCCAGGCACAGTAACCAATCTCATTTTTATATATTCTCTGCCTTTCATTCTTATACATTCAAGAAATCTAAAACGTTGAGAAAAATAGTCTGTATATATTAAGATGATGACTAAATAGTTCCTAGAGGAAAGAGGAAAGGAAGAGTGAGCAAAACAGAAGAGGCTGTGAGTCTGCGGTCAAGGAAGGTCACAGTGTTTTAGCTTTGCTTTACCTTCCATTTCATCTACAAAGGACAGTGCCTTTAAAATAGAGTACATCCTACCAGCCCCATCAACGCTGGGTCCCCATGACGCCTCCTGCTTCCCAAACCTTGTGTGCATCCTTCTCTCTTAATGGCATGACTCATGTTCATGTCATTCAGCCAAGTAAGGTAAAAGTGAGTCTATGAATCGGCTTTACATCTGAAGTCCCTCCCACCTGAGAGATAGCTAAGACTGAGCCCCGGTGTGCTGTCTGCTTGGATAACATTGAATAGCAGTGGCAAGTCCTCAGCCGCTGTTCTGGTAGCCACAAAGCCACCCTGGCTCTCAGAAGGCACAATCTGCTGTTGCCTTTGGTCTGGTTTGCCAGGAAGCCCAGGATGGACTCCCCACCAGCACCATCAGGCTCAGGGAATTTGGCTAGCACCAGGCACCTAGACTTCTGCCAGGTAATTGGCTTTGGGGAAGCCGCTGACCTACTCTCCACTGAGTGGCTTTTGTGGACCTGGAACCCAGCCTGCCTCTCATCATTGATCAACCTTGGCCAAGCCAGCTGGCTTGCTCCTTTGCAGACAGCTTGCCTTAGGGAAGCTGGTTGGTGGCTTCACTCTCAACCTACTAAGCGAGATGGGGGGAGGAAGAGAGAGGGGGAAGGAGAGAGAGAGGGAGAGACAGAGACAGAGGCAGATAGAATAAGAGAGAGAGAATAGTCTCACTGTTGACTATGAAAGACTGAAGAGAATCATGATAATACAGAGTGTAGGGGGCTGACAAGCTACACAGCTTCAACAGGGAAAGGGGCACACCAGGTATGGAACCCACAGAAGTAAAACTATAAATGAAGCACTTTGTTAAAGGAGCCATATGAAATACAAAACCAGAACTCACGAATTCACATTAAACTGTATCCAGCTCATACACACACACACACACACACACACACACACACACACACACACACATCTCCCTGGATGAGAATTATGAGAACATATTATCTGAAAACTTGTAAGAAAAAATACACTATACCAGAGTCTCACAGAGTCCTGCCCACCCCCAGTGCCCCCTTTCCCCGCCTCACCACTTACTCTACTGGCTTTTCTCTGAGCAAATGGTGAAGCAGGTTTCCATACCCCCTTGGGGCAGAATCCATTGGAGATATTTTATAATTCAAAAGGAATAAAACTGTAACGTTTTAGATCAATGTTGGCTTCCTGCTTCATGCTCACCCGTGGAAATGACAAATGGAGCACAATCAAACAAATGATTAGCTTTTAATAGTATTCTAATTAATATAAGGGAAAGGAGTGGGGAAACTTACGCCCTATGATTTCCATCATCTTTTGCGTCCTGTAGGACAGGAAGCATGTTCTTGGGAGAATTCTTGGTGTTGTGTTTAGTTAGCCCACATGCTGTCTCACTTCAAGGTTAATTGTGGTTTTTTAAAAGAAAGTATATCTAAATATGCAATTATCTCTGAGACCCACGAGTATATGGAGCTTATGTAACTTTCTTATATGGAATTTTGTATACAATAATAGGCAAATCTCTAAAATACCAGTATTAAAATTTTCCTCCTTTATAAAATGGACAAGATTTGAATATCCCAGCTGCACATCATGGCCAGATCTTCAAACTACCAAGGTAGAAGGCACTCAAGTATATTCCTGTCTGCAAAGACTCATTTGGACAGAATGTTCTCAAGTTCAAGTTCTAGAAACTGTCCCAAAGAATGAAATTTTGTTACAAGGTGAAAATTTCTTCTCTGCTCCAATTTGGATTGAGATAAAATGTCACAGACTATCTGACACAGACAAAGACCCGTGGAAAAGCTTTGTGGGGAAACCACAATTCGAGTATTTCTGATTTGCTTCCCATGCCTGATCTTATGTAGGAAGTTTTCCAGTCAAGGTGTGCTGTGGGATGTTCTGTATGTCACATGTGTTGCTGATTAGTCAATAAATAAAACACTGATTGGCCATTGGCTAGGCAGGAAGTGTAGGCGGGACAAGGAGAAGAATAAAGCTGGGAAGTGGAAGGCTGAGTCAGAGAGACACTGCCAGCCGCCACGATGACAAACAGCATGTGAAGATGCCGGTAAGCCACGAGCCATGTGGCAAGGTATAGATTAATGGAAATGGATTAATTTAAGCTGTAAGAACAGTTAGCAAGAAGCCTGCCACGGCCATACAGTTTGTAAGCAATATAAGTCTCTGTGTTTACTTGGTCGGGTCTGAGGCTGTGGGACTGGCAGGTGATAGAGATTTGTCCTGACTGTGGGCCAGGCAGGAAAACTCTAGCTACAAATGGCGTCCAACGTGGGGCAAGAGTTTCCACCTAAAAACTGAGAAAAAAGATTCTAAAACGGAGCTAAAAACAGCTCCCTAATTGTCTCTCTCAAATGAGCGGCAGCTGCTGAATTGAGCTACTGGCTGGTTCCTGGTGTGCGCACTCGACCTGCAGTTTGGCGGGAATGAGGCCTCTGCAAGTGGCACATTAAGCTGCATGGTGGATTTAGACTTTGCTAGTACAAAACCAAAAAAAAAAAAAAAAGATGAATATTACACAGAGAATCTGGATTGTGTTGTCTTTGGGATTTTTAACTGCAGAAAAACATTAAAACATTTGATCATAAAAGATGTTGAGTTATGCCAAAATGTATATTTTAAAGATACCTTGGCTTCAAAATTTGGATATAAGGATATGTTGCTTTGGAAAAGAGTCTCTTTTGTTCCCACAGAAAGCCAGAGGCTATGGATTTGTTCAAGATTAAGATATATCAGGTTTGACCAGCCAAGACCCCCTGAAAGGTCTCCGATGACACCATGGCCCAGATGATCCAACATCCAGAACTGTTTGAAGGCATCTGACTCAGACAATACAGCCTCATGGACTATTCCATAATTCTAAAATTTTCTTTGTTTCCCCATAAGATACAGCGCCCCCCTCGAGCAGGAAGTAGTAAGAGAAGCTACGCCCAAATTCCCAAATTATATGTAATTTTACTTTGTTAAGGCTGAGTCAGAGAGATACTGCCAGCCGACACGATGACAAACAGCATATGAAGATGCCGGTAAGCCACAAGCCATGTGGCAAGGTATAGATTTATAGAAATGGATTAATTTAAGCTGTAAGAACAGTTAGCCAGAAGCCTGCCATGGCCATACAGTTTGTAAGCAATATTATTCTCTGTGTTTACTTGGTTGGGTCTGAGTGTCTGTGGGACTGGCAGGTGATAGAGATTTGTCCTGACTGTGGGCCAGGCAGAAAAACTCCAGCTACAAAGGTTCCCTCCTGTCAGATGACTGTAGCTTGTGTCAAATTGACATAAAACCACTCAGCACATATAAATAATATAGTTTTAAATTTTAAGAAGAAAGTTCTAATGTCAGAAAGTTTGTAGATTAACATGAAAGTGAAGCAAAGGACCAAATCCTTCAAGAGGACACAATACAGAGCAAGTCCATGTGCATAAGCATTGTCAGGATCAAAGAGCCAGACTAGTTACCACAGAGCTCAGAAAGGCTTTCTGTAGCCTGTAGGTTCCCTGGTCAGCACTCCTATTATTCAAAAGTTGGCCAAGGTACAGCTCTACGGTAGAGTTCTTGCCTCCCATGTGAGATGCTCTAGGTGGTTTTAATCTCCAGATGGGAAAAAAACGAATACATAAAACATAAAACAACAAAATATTATTCTAAAGTTTATATGGAAATCTGAAGGACCTCAGAGTGGGAAGTCCACCCTAAAAATATTCATGTCCAATCCTCACATGATATTTGGAATTCTTTCAGTTAAAACAGCTCTCCTAATGCAAGAAAAATTCTTACTGTCTTCTGGATATTAAGGACACGAAGTATCCAAATGTGGTGGTACACACCTTTAATCCCAGCATCCAGGAGACTGGGGTGGGGCAGATCTCTGTGAGTTTGAGGCTAGCCTCATCTACATAGAGAGCTCCAGGCCAGCCAGAGCCACCAAGTGAGATCCTGTCTCAAATAAGCAAACAAAAACAAAAAGTAAAAACAACAACAACAAAAAGTACCCAAGTTAGTTTAAATCCAACAGTAACAACAAAAGGTGGGCATTTAAATATTTTTTTAGAGCTCAGTTTCTCATAATCCACAGCCTCTGAAGGGCTATAAGTAGCTGGGCCCGAAGCATATGCCTGTCACCCCACATTTGGGAGGCAGATTCAGAAAGATTCCTTGGGCTAATGATTAAATTCCAATCTAGCCTGAGCTACCCAATGAGTTCCACACTGGCTTGGGATACCATGTAAGACCACCCCCTAAAAAAATATAGTAAGAAAAAAATCATTCTGAGCTAAATATATACTTAGTATCCCTATAATTCATAAAGGGAAAATCTCTATTAGATAAACAGGATGGGTGATAGACCCAGTGTTCCTGCTATAAATTCAAGTTCCCTCTATAGTGGAAGAAATTTGGAAGATTCATGATTTCTCTAAGTTTCACTTCCTCTGTGCAAGGGGAAAGCACCTACTGCGTACTTGTGTATGTGTGTGCATGTATGTGGGGGGTGGTTGTGATCATTGTAAGGACCAGCCAAAAAATAAGAATCCAGTCACAGCCCACAACATACAGCCTAAGGCATTAAATCCTCAAGACATGGCTGCTAGTGTTACCTTCGACACCTTGGCTATTCATTTTGACACAGATTATTCCAGTTGCAAAGCCACAAAAAAAAATTTTTTAAAGGAAGAAGGAAAAGAAAAGAAAGAAAGAAAGAGAAAAGAGGCCATCTGGTAACATAATGTCTACACACAGAATAAGTTTCCGTGGCACTGTAGATCCATTCCCAAATGGCTCGAATGTCAAGACAAAGCTCACAGACAAGGTGCTCTCTGCCACTGCCTATATTATAACTTGGGAGTTGTGTTTAATGTTCTGCATTAATGAGGGGACTGCTTGGGACGGGATTACAACTGTGACTGTAGGAAACACCAGGGAGGTCAATGTAGTTCTATTAACTGTCACCCGGTACAGAAATATTTTCCGTGAATACCATTAAAGCCTTCTCCTCTCCTTTGTTCTGCTTTTTGAAGGCAGTAGGAACCCAAACTTCCCTAGCAATAATTTCTGGTTTAGACTTGGCAGCATAATGATATTAGACTTGAGGGGGGGAAATCACCTTGGCAATGTCTTCTTGGGAGATTTTTTTTAAATTGTTTTTTTTTTTTTTTACAAAAGAGATTTTGTTAGGATAAATTACTAAGCAGACTCATTCAGAGGGTAGAAACAAACCCACTTGTTACTAAATGATCCTGCTAGCTTTATATTTTTTAAAAAGGGAACCTGCCTGGAAAATGCTACACCCTCTAAATGGCCATTTGATTGCAATGGGAAATGTGGAAGTGTGGGGTAATTAGAGAAGGGGCTGTTCTGGGCACCATTTGCTGAAAGGGCAAACCTAGAAGATACTCCAAGCTCCCTGGTCATGGATGGACCAGGGGAGAACTGGGGCTGCAGCAGAAACTGTCCTGGGATAATTCTTCTTTATATTCTGGGGTGCAGGACAACTGAACAGAGAGATAATCAGTGGCTACGTAAATAAATCCCTAACTTATGCTCTGTCCCACATATCTGTGCACACACTTCTCTCTCTCTCTCTCTCTCTCTCTCTCTCTCTCTCTCTCTCTCTCTCTCTCTCTCAGGGTTGGCAATAGGCGGCTTATACCCTGAGATCATTGGTCATCCCTGGAAGACCTTCTTAACACAGTAACAACCATCCCATCGCCCACACTGCTACCATTCCATCTGCTCAAAGATTACCTAAGTACTAACTCAGTTCTATAACTCCACAAGTCAAGTCAAAGTTGAAGACTTTATGCTACATGTGGACTGACAATTCTTGATGCATTTAAGATCCATCAGGCTGGAAAACTTAAACCATGATGGCATGGCCCTGTTAAGACATGACACCCTCAAGCTTGCCATTAATGACCTAAAACTCTATTTCAACTCGGCATCCAGAAATCATGCTCTAGTGCTGTGGGATGGTCTGTATGTCAAATGTGTTTCTGATTGTTCAATAAATAAATCACTGATTGGCCAGTGGCCAGGCAGGAAGTATAGGCGGGACTAACAGAGAGGAGAATGGAGAGAACAGGAAGCTGGGGGAGAGAGACACTGCCAGCCGCCATGATGAGAAACAGCATGTGAAGATGCCGGTAAGCCACGAGCACCCATGCGCACCTATACACATACAAAAACATTCATTCATACATATACATACATTGCAAACACACACACAAAACTGTGGAAATGTAAAGAAATATTTTCTTTTCCTATTTGTTTGATCTGTGCACAAATAAAGGCTAAGCTTTCTCATGAACATTTGAACAAAATTTCACTTACAGATGTCACAGATGTTCTTCTATGAAAGTCTTGGGAAAGCACCCTGAAAGCCACTGACATTGGGCCAGGCTAGACCTCAGGGCCGGGCAGAACCAGAGAAACCTCTGGCTACAGACACATTTTACATGGAGCAAGATCTTGCAGCAGGTCAATATGATACACATATGCATCATATACATATTCATATACATCATATCACATGACGCCCAGGTTAAGGCTCCTGGCATCTCCTGCTTATCACAGCCCAGACTATGTCCACTGAGCTCTGAAACTCTTGTTTATCCTAAGAACCTCTACCAGCAAAATCCAGCAAGTTGGGGAAACATCATAACTCATCGCCCTTCCAGGAAGCAAATCCAGGAATCCATTCAAATTCAAAGCCTTGAGTCTAGGTCCATCTGACCCCAAAGGCTGAGCCTTACTGTCTCTGGCAGCATTAGCTGACATGGGACTGCTCCTTTCTCTGGGCCACAGGGCATGGTGGGTGGGGCACATCTGGTCCCTTCTTGGTAGCAGTGCTGAGGATGGAACACAGGAAGGAGCATATGCTAAGCTGTCCACAGCGCCCCCTGCAGTATCTTCTTCAATATCCACAACTCAGATGTTGAGCCTCATAGTTAAAAAGCTTCAGTAGCAAGTTTTGGGGAGGGGTTGTCTTGTTTTTGGTTTTTCTGAAAGTGGGGTCTAATGTAGCCCACGCCAGCCCTGAATTGATCTTCCTGCTTCTGTCTCCCAAATGCTGGGACTACAGTCACGTGCAACCACACCTAGTAGTAGTTGTTACTTTGTTTGTTTGTTTTAATGTCAAAAAGGGAACTAACTCCCTTGGAATAAAATACTGAAACTGGTCCTCTGTATTGCCTGATTCGTCCGCACTTTTGTACAGACCCTGCCCTGGCTGGGCAATACGCTGCGTGCAATTCGAGAGTGAGGAAAGGCACAGGCTGGCAGGCTTTAGTCCCAGCACAGGAGGCAGAAGCAGGAAGATCTGTGATTGATGCCAGCTCCTTCTCCAAAGTATGTTCCTGGCCAGTCAGGGCTACTGACTGAGATTGTCTCAAGAAAGGAAATACACACAAACACACACATACACACACACACACACACACACACACACACAGAACCATAACAAAACAACGAAACAAAAAACAAAACATGGATTGTCAATGTGAAAAAACAGGAAAATCTCATTCAAGTCTTTGATGGATTCTATCCCTCCACAGAATTATTGCCGCTTTCTTGGAGCGGCTCCTTTTGTGATCAACAAAGAGAAACCAAACCAGTGTACCATGACATAGCCTTTACATGACCAAGGAGATGGCGCTAATTAAAAGTGCTTGACCAGATTCCCAGGTCCACTTTGAGCAGTTGTGGAGGGGGGTGCTTCTTTTTTTCCTACAAATAAACAATTTGAAAGTTGGGAAGAGTTAGAGAAAGAAAGAAAGAAAGAAAGAAAGAAAGAAAGAAAGAAAGAAAGAAAGGAAAAGAGGAATGCTGACAGCAGATATGCTACAGAGGTGTTTCCTCTGACATCCAGTGTGGGAGAAGACTGGAAAAATAATGCTGGTCCATCAGGACACTTAGCAGCCCAGGAGAGTAGCAAGAGGGACAAGGGGCTTGTTAGTGTGCTGGATGGTGCAGACATGGTAGCATCTGCTCAGCAGCACTTCTCTGAGTTTTGTTATTGTGTGACTTTTTTTCCCTCTCCAACACTAGTGTTGACAACCCTTCTGTTTGTTTCAACTGGTAAGGATTTTTTGGTGTGAATGAGCATGATCGTCTGTGTGTGTGTGTGTGTGTGTGTGTGTGTGTGTGTGTGTGTGTTCCTGTGAGTATATGTGCACTTATTCATGTGTATGCATGTTTCCATGTGTGTGCTCACCTATGCATGCATGCACATATAAGTGAGAGAACACAGACTGTGGGTGCTCATGTGTGTAGAGACTAAAGGTCAATGGCAACTGTCTTTCTGAATCACCTCTCTATATACATATATATATATATATGTGTGTGTGTGTGTGTGTGTGTATGCATATGTATGTATGTATGTGTGTGTGTGTGTGTGTGTGTGTGTCTATTTTTGGTGGCAGGGTCTCTCATCAAACCTTGAATTCATATACAGACAAGACTTGCTAGCCAACAAGCCCCTGGAATTATCTTGTCTACACCTTGTGAGTTCTAGGATTCCAGGCCTCTGCTATGCCCACTTTTTGTGGATTCTGGTGAAATAAACTCAGGTCTTCATGCTTGCATGGAAAGCATCTTAGTGACCTAGTCACCTC
Source organism: Peromyscus eremicus (assembly GCF_949786415.1). Lineage (NCBI taxonomy): Eukaryota > Metazoa > Chordata > Mammalia > Rodentia > Cricetidae > Peromyscus > Peromyscus eremicus. Next base: position 7,499,844 of record NC_081431.1, read on the forward strand.
CCAGCTTCCTTAACTGGTAACAAGTATTTGACTCAAAAATTCTAATCCGGGGTCTGGAGAGGTGAATCAGCCATTAAGAGCACTTTTGCTCTTCCAAAGGACCTGAGTTCAGTTCCCAGCACCCAAGCTGAGCAGCTGGCAGTCACCTGTAACCTCAGCTCCAGGGGACCTTACACCCTCCACTGGCCTCTAAGGACAACTGTCCCCTTGTGCAGATACCAAGATACATGATTAAGAATAAAGGAGATCTTTTTTAAAAAATCTAATCTCAAGCATCAAGCCTAGTTCACTTAGATTTCTAGTGCCAGCTTATGGGGAGACAGAAGCTATGGGCATTTATTCCTGTGTCTTAGTTTACCCACAAAGCCACTCATTCCCTTTCCCTCCTGGGCCGACACTTACCTATCTTCTCACAGAGACACACCTCAATTAGTAGAAATGCCAGTCAGTATGACTAAGAATTACCATTTTTAAAACAGTCAAGGCCCCATTTTTCTATAAGCCCGCTTTTTAATGAAAACCTCCTTCATTCCCTCCCCTCAGGCAGTACTTTATGGTACACTTGGCGAACTGAATAAAAGATACCTGTTAAAGCAAGGAAGGCTTCCATCGAGGCTGTTGAAATCTGATTTCATCTCAGATACGAGAACTAATGTTGTTTTTTGTTTAACTAGATTTTGTCTGTCAATTTCCAGACCTGCTGTGCCGTCCGCCTGTATGGACTGCTGTGGTCAACACGGGGGTTGTAGTAGCAAATTTTATTATGGACTGGTAATTGAATTGAACAGGTTTACATTTGAATAGATTTACTACACCATGATCCCTGACATACTGCACGGGACTCAAATCCCTGCACATCCATAAAGATACGTTTAAGAGGGTATCACCCTATCCAGGCCTAGGGAGCGAGCCTTGAGCCACAGAGATGCCCAAGCATAATTGTGCATTTATATGCAGGGTGAAATGCAATATTTTACTGTATTCTTTAAGCAGAAAAGAAAAGAAAACAATATCCACATTTACGCACACCATCCTATCTCTGCTTTAAGGGTAACGGGCTCAGAGAAACAATATTTTGCCACCCGCGTGTTCATGAGGAAGTAAATGGGAAATAAATTATTTTTTGAGCATGGCAGCAACGGCAGCACTCCCCTGGAAAACACATCCTCTGAAGGCGTGCTAGCAAGTGCTGAAGAGGTGCGAATCACAGATAAGCACAGCCCAATTTACTCCGAGCAACAATGTTTAATTAAAGGCCTCTCACACATCTGCCTTCACTCTCCCTTCAGACGCTCTCCTAGAAACTATGAGAAACATGATCTAAGAAAGAAGACGTGTCCCTGTTCATCTTTAAAGTTGAAACAGCAATCAGATGAGTAAATTACAGTATTGAAATCAAACTAATCAAAAACTCCCATCTCCCTAGAAATGGGGGCGTGTCTCTACACACTTCACTGTTTGAAAACAAAATCGGAATCTGAGGTGTACTCACAGAAGGCTTTCGCTGATACACGACTTCCATTACATTTAGACAAATGGATTGCTTTTAAACATAATATTTCTTCAATTTCCAGGGGTTTGCAGCCTTCCACTAACCGTTATGTTTGAGCACAAGTTTAGTTTAAATCTCCCCAGAGTAAATGGTAACATAGACATAACCAAGACCAAAACCCAACTGTCCATCACTTATAACATTCTGAATTATGTTTTTATGGGATTTCTACAGCATGGGGGGGGGGTGTCTACCCTGTGAATTAGTATCTGTATGCTATTCTACCAGAGGGCTTAAGGCATTGGCTAAGCAAACTTAGAACCTTAAAATAGTTTATCATCACCATCATCATCACCAGAAGCTAAAGCAGCAGTTCTCAAACTGTGGATCTCAACCCCTTTGGGTATCAAACAACCCTTTCACAGGGGTTTCCTAAGACCATTAGAAAACACAGATTCTTACATTATGATTCATTGCAGTAGAAAAATTAGTTATGAAGTAGTAACAAAAATAATGTTATGGCTGGGCATCACCACCACATGAGGAACTGTGTTAAAGGGCCGCAGCATCAGGAAGGTTGAGAACCACTGCTCCAAAGGAATCTGGCTTGTACTTCAGTTAAGTGGGTGGGTTTGCTTTTCAGTCATGTGTTCAGCTTTGTCAAAAATTACCCTTTGCACAGTTTCATAAACATATTTACCAGCAACCAAGCAACTTGGGCAACACAGGACCTGGAAGAGTGTCTGGTGTGTGGGAGGAGCTGCATGCAAATGTAGCAGATGGGTTGGAAACCAGAGGTTGTCTGTGCAAACTCCTACTGGGACCAAAGCCCCCAGATGCGAAGTGCCCCATCCTCATTTTTATTTCCAGGGCTACCCGGTCACTAGTCATCATGAATCCCTCCTTCCTTGTCCCTGAGCTTATGACACCTATTTAAATGGGTCTGCCTCTACCATTCTTTCTCCTGACAGAGTCTCCCTCTCCCCCTCATATTCATATATCACATATGGTATATATAATCATATCACTGCATATCTTTTCCCTTTTTTTTGACATCCTATGGTGGTTACCTTCCTGCAACACTTTCAAGTTATAAGTTTGCTGACAGCTGTTTCCCAAGGAAAAAGCCAAGCTGAAGATGAGATGGAGAAATGAAGGGGTTTTACTTTTTCCAGTAGACAAATAAAGGGCAGGTGCACAGGGCAGGAGTTCCACGGCCCTGCATTCCACCGCTGTGCTCCTTCCCCTGTGATATCGTATACCAAGACGGCACTGGACAGGTACAGGCCCAGTGGAATTATGCAAATCTAGTGACTATGTATTTAGTGAGGCTCATCGTTCTCATTTGCAAATATGTGAACTTCAATTGTAAAACAAAAAGGTGAGGGGTAGAGATCTGCAATGATAATACATAAATTCTGAGGTGGCAGATCTATACATTTCTATAGATAATTAACCTAACTTTAGTTCCAAACTTCCTTCCATGAGCACATGTTCATCTTGCTGCTTTATGAAAACATCATATTCACTTTAAACTCCAATGGGCTTTCTGAATACAAAGAAAGGGTAAGCTGTGTGCAGTATGTAAAATGTATCTCTACAAATATGCATGTACAGAGATTCATTAAAAAAAAAAAAAAAAAACTCCTAGGGGTAGGTTTCTCAGAGAAAAGGAAAAATGTTACTCTACCTCCGAGCTGATGATTACTTTGATTACTTTGTCTAAGTAAGCTGAACTTTACAAATATGGTGGGGCCTCAGACATGTGGGGGCTAGCAGAGTGTCCTCCACAGCCGATGGGTTCGCTTCCTATTGCAAGAATGATCAAGTATGGAAGCTCATTCAGTGTGTTTAGCACAGGATCTACATTCCCTGGCTTTATTTTCTGTTGCTGGGTGCTATTCCCCACTGAAACCAAGCAAAGCAATCATAATGTCAAAGCATCAGCCCTATTCTACCAGAGAAAGTAAGTACTAAAGATATGTTTGGAAAATAATACCTTAAACCCAAAACTGGTTTTTAAAAAAATTGAGAAGGGGGATGCATTGTGAGCAGCCTCTTAGCTTGTCTCCATCTTCTTCCCTCTGTAAACTGTAAAGATCAAAGGACCAGGCCCATAAGCACTGTGGGGAATTCAGGTCAGATCACAACCTTCTGGTTGGTGTCAAGCTGCTAGCTATGAGGTATCAGAAACTAGGGTTTTATGGGTGTTCTGCCATCAGATTCGGGGCCCCTACTGACCCACCTTTTCTGGTTTCTATGGAACTGGTCTTGATCCCTGTTTTGATTGCCACCACCAGCCCCCCAAACGCAGAGCACAGGGTTCTGAGCAGGGCCACTTACCTTCTTTGAGCATGCCCACTTTGAGACACTTCATGAATCGGCAGGCCTGGCAGGATTTGCGTCTGCGCTTTGTGATCTCGCATTCATTCGTGGCTGGGCAGCTGTACTCGATGTTACCTACAGTGCAGAGTGGGAGGGAAAGAGGCAGTCAGATGGGCCAGTCAGGAGAGATGGAGGCACCCCAGAGAAAGGGTGAACTCTGGTACCCTGGACCCCAAAGTCATGGGAGTGAGAGACATCAGGAATGGGACAAGTGCCCCAGCAAGCTGGATATGCTGCTGTGGCCATAGAATATGCTTCTATGGGAGCAGCTTGACATAAATTAGCACTTCCAGAGAGGCTGATGCAGGAGCATTGCCCCAAGTCCAAACCAGCTTGGTCTACATAAGTTCTAGGCCAGCAAAGGCTACCCAATGAGACTCTTTCTAAAAATAGGGGGGAGGAATCTGATATGAGCCTCTTATGATCATAATCTACTTGAAAATTTCTTTTGTAATCAAAATATTCTGGAAGATTGTTATAGGATAACAAACAATCGCTAAGCAAAGTTGACCCACACCAAGTATAGTCTTCTAGAAGAGATTCCAAAGCAGCCTATGCTCATAAAAACATAAACACCAGAGGCTGGAGAGACAGGACAGTGGTTAAGAGCACTCACTGCTCTTATATAGAATGCGGGTTTGATTCTCAGCCCCCACATGGGGCTGCTCACAACTACCTATAACTCCAGTTCCAGAGGTTCCGATGCTGTCTGCTGGACTCTGCTGGCACATACAGACAAGCAGACACACACAGATACACACAAAATAAAATAACTAAACCTTAAGACAAAAAAAAAAAAAAAAAACTAAACATGCAAACAAAATGTCACATCTGGATCCCACTCTAGACTCATGCTTTGGGACAAGCTTCTTGTCCTTCGGCTGCATAAACCTCTCAGAGCCCAGGGACCCAAAGTGAGCAATTCCTGTTAGCACCTGGCATGCAGGGCAGGAACGTAACTCTTCCTGCCCTTCTAGTCAGGCAGAACCTCCCAGGATGCTCGCTGGTGGTGCTGAGGGTAAGGATGGTGGGAATAATGGCTGCCATTGCTATTATCATCTTCATGGTGCTTGTGATATTACTTGCATAATTAATTCCAAACACCATGGAACTGTAATGACAACAACTATTCAGGTTATATTTTTAATAGTAGACTGTACTGTTTTTAGCTACATGTAATAATCTGAAATGAAAAAACGTGTAGCTGGAAGATCTAAACTTTCAATGTTTCTCTGAAGACAATGAAGTGTGTGGGGTGTGCTCTCGGCAGCTACAGCCTTGTAAAGAGCTGCCTTGAAAAATAAAGGCTGTCTTCACTATCAGCCCCGTCGCAGAGTGCTTGAAGGTCTCTGGCTACTTCCTAACCCTTTCCCCTCGTGATTAAGTGCATTAGTAACCTAATGAAAATGCATCCTGCTTATTGCCCTCTTGGGAAGGGGGAGGTCATTGCACCGAATGCATAAATTGTCATAGGAGACGGTCCGGGCATAATTGCAATTTTGCTGTTCCACGCTTGCTGTACTCAGGGTCCATCGAGTCCCCTGAAACATGCGCAGATCCAAGTAATTAGCATAGAAGGCTGCCTGGGACCACAGCATTGATGAAATATTTCAGAGTTAATCACACTTTGTAAACACTGATTTATATTGACTACCTTTCTGTGGACTGATGCCTCCTCATTAAATATCACATTAGTGCTTCGCAGGACTGTTCAAAGGCTCCACTACTCGCCAACTGCTAATTCACCAGGAAGTGATACCTAGCCACTTGGAACTACAGAAAATTGGTTAAGTATGCATGACTTAAAAAAAAAAAGTCTTGAGCATTATAACTTGAGGTAAATTGACTGGCTAAATTAGCATTCTAATTCAAAGCAACTACTTTTAAAATGAGGTTAGATAATAGAAGTGATATTAACTGCATTAACAGGAATAGTCACCATCACCGTCTTCAGAAATATCACTCAGGGGCTGGTGAGATATTTCATCTGGGAAAGTGTTAGCTGCAGAAGGCTGGCCATGTGCATTCATTCCCAGAACCCATGCGAAGGCAGGAGGGAGAACCAATTCCACATCATTGTCTGCTGCTCTTCACACAGGAGCACCAGCATCCACTCTCCTCATATTAATTAATAAACACTTTTTAAGAAAAATATTACTCAGGAAATAGACTGGCAGAATAGCTCAGCAATAAAAGCTTTATAGGCCTGAAAACCTGAGTTCCATCCCTGAATACCATAGTGGAAGGAGCTCACACACACGCACACACACACACACACACACACACACACACACACACACACACAATAGAAATAATAGTAATAATAATAATGATGGTGATGAAGGAGACAGGCAAATGATAAGGTAGATGAACCCTAGACTGGTCAAAGCTGAGGATAAAGAGATTTGGAATCTGAGCAGTTTCTTTCAAATGTCCCAGAAATCTATTCTGTATCAAAGGAATGGTGCTACAGTTTTGTTTGTTTCTGTTTTTGCTTTTGGTGTGGTACTGTGGATTGAACCTGGGACCTTGCAAAAGAATACCAGGCTAGCACTGAGCTATCCCCAGCCCTGTTTTTATATTTGAATTTTATTTTGAAACAGTTTCACTAAGTTCCCCAGGCTGGCCTAAAACTCATAATCTTTCTGCCTCAGCCTCCTGAGTAGCTACCACCCTGATTGACTGCTGCTAATTCAGTGTTCAGCTACCAGATCCTTATAGTCTCTAGGATTTTCTCTGTATTTATTTAAAAGGAAACTAACGTTTTCTCTATTAGAGAGGGACTGAACAATAATTACAAAGACTGGAAAAAATGCTTTTAAAAAAACATCATTTCTGGCCATTTCACATCTTTGAAACTAGTGTGATGTAACACATGGTTCACATTCCCGTCGAGGCATAAACATTTACCCCATGCCTTTAACTCAGTGGTACAAACGTCTGCCACATGATACACTACAACACACAAGTGTGTCTTTTCACCAGTCTTTGGAGATTATGTCCTCATTGCTCATGGCAGGACACTTTGAACAGGGATTGTCAAGCAGGCACAGGTTCACACCTGGATCTGCCCCTCCTCCGGGTCATGGACCTCCACCCTCCTCGATGTAGTTCAGAATGGGTGCCATGTACACTGTCTCTTCCCATGACTGCCTTTATCACATCTCCACCCTAATTCAAAATAAAAGAGCTAAGCTTGGTGTTCACACCTATAAATCTCAGCACTTAGGAAGATGGGGCATGAGTTCCAGACCCATTTGGACCTTGTAATAAATAATAGAATAAATAAAATAAAATAAAATCTCTTCCCTAGCATATGTAAGGTTTTATGTTTGACACCCAGCACCACACATGTGTGTGCTCACACGGACACACACACACACACACACACACACACACACACACACATTACTGCTGCCCTTCTGAATTAAATCTAAGCTATCCAACTGCCACACAAGGTCCTCTTCCAATCTAACACTCATCTACTTTTCCAGCAATATAACAATTATTACCTCACATGAACTTCCAGATGCAGCCAATTTGATTTATTCATTTTTTTTGCCGCGTGTCCTTCAAGACTCCCCTCTGAGAATGATCTATTTCTGCCCCTCTATTCTTCTTAAAATTATTTCCAAGACTCAGTGTTCAACTCCAATTCCATTCCGATCATTTATGAAAACTTCTCAGACCATTCTAGAAGGAAATGACTTCTGGGGATGCCTAGCTTTTGAGTTGCTGTCATCTAATACAGACAGGTCGTATTTTGTGAAGCCTTTGCATATGCATGCTCCCCACTAGACAAGAAGACTGTGGAGGACAGGAGGCAACTCTTAGGAAGAATGAGCATCTCCAACCAAGGGCTGTGGTAACTCAGGAGAGGAAGGCAAGGTTGGTGGTGGTGGCCTGTGCTTTTAACCCCAGAACTGGAGTGGTAGAGACGGGTAGAACTCTGAAGCTTACCGGCCAGCCAGTCTAGCGTAGTTGGCAAGCCACAGGTCAGTGAATAAACTTGTCTCAAAAGAAGAAAAAGTGGACAGTGTCTGAGGAGTGATACACAAGTCTGACCTCTATCCTCCGTGGGGATGTGTACACATATACACACACACACACATATGCATAACATGTACATATGCATGCATGCACCTATGCTCACAGAGAGTATGCTTAGAAAACGTCAATGACTTCCTCACACAGGGAAAAATGTCTGAGCTATGCTATGAAAAAACGGGTCAGTAATGACACTGGTGTAAAGGAATCTCCCCAAAGCCACAGGATATGCAAAGATGTCTTTCTAAGAACTTCCTCTCCATGGGGTCAGGAGTGCGGCTCAGTAGAAACAATGCTTACTTAGGAAGTGGGAACCCTGGGTTCAACTGGAGCACTACTGAAAAACCAGGTGTAGTGGCTTAGGCTTGAAACCCTAGCACTCTGGAGGTGGAGGCAGGAGGATCAGAGGTTCAAGGTCAGGCTGGGACAGAATGAGCCTTTATTTTAAATATTCTTTTTGCACAAAGCCATCCTACATATTTATATCATTATATATATATATATCATTATATATATATATAATGTGTGTATATATATATATATATATATATATATACACATTTTTTCAGTATACACTCAATTTAGATGGATGGAAATTGTTTATAATGAATTGGGTATCCTTGTGAACATTCTGTCTTAAGGAAGTCTTAATATATGAAGATGATAACCTTGATCTCACTAAGTAACTCTGGTTTATATTTGGAAAAACAAATCAGCATCACTCTAAATAAAGTTATTTGCTAGAGGGAAACCTAATTTTCAAGGCCTCCCACAGAGTTCCTCACATCACTGTTGTCTGTGGTCACCCAGCCATCAACATCTTTGATCCATGTTACAGGCTCTTGAGACTTTATCCTTCAAATACCTTGCCTGTTGCTTTTAGGAGTCAATTAAAAGGAGGCATTCTATATTTGAAATGTGCCACCCCAAGCACCTGGATAACAATGTAGCAGACACTTTGGTAATGGTTCAAAGACTTTCTTCCCACTGGACCACAGCCTCTCTATGGGACGCTTGTTTTCCTCCAAGTCACTACAAGTAGAAACTAGACAAAAATAAATAAATAAATAATGAAATGTTTTAAATCTCCGATATATTTGGGTCCCTGTAGCATTTATCCTGGATAAAAGCAGCCAGTGCACAGCAGAAGTTACTGTTCCCAGCACAGCATTCTCATTGAAAACAAAGAGTTTTCATAGATTATGGCTCATGATTTTCTGGGACACATTTGTTAGATGGCACTGGGGACTGTGTTGGGCAGCTCCTGATGCTGTGGCTGGAATTTTCCTGGTTTTGTCAAAACTTAGGGAAGTGCGCTCTGTTGCAGAAGGAGTGGGGTACACATGGAAGCTTGTGGTCCTAAAACCAGGCTGATTGGAAAGATAGAGCAATTTATAATATCATTTGGCAGCTTTTCAGAACGTCTCAGGCTCTGGTTACTTATTTCGGAGTCTTTTATACAATTAGCTTGCAGGCGATATAATTTTCTCACTTACTGCCTAATAGAATCTTGCAGCTTTCTGGCGGATGGAATAACAGGGTGTGTGCAGACTCCAGCCTAGGGTGCCAGCGGATAATTTGTAGATTCCTTTCAGTCACTTAATGGACTTTTACACTTTGGCAGTGAAAGAGCTGAATGATGGAAATTAGCATGGCATCTCAAAATAAAAATATATGTCAAACCTTCACTCCGATCCCACGACTCCCATAGGGCACCCACACCCTTGCGTTTAGAACCCCTATGTTAAGCCCTCTTTTCTAATCATCCTCATGCCATCATGATGAAGCCAACTCCAAAGCCACTCTCTGTTCCCCTACTTGTTTTTAATTTTATTAACAAAACCAAATGGCTCTAGGTGACCCCCAGGACACTACAAGTGGGGTTTAGACAATTGTTCTCTGATATTAAGTGATTTTTTTAAAAAAATAATGGGCTTTGTTTTGGCAACACAATTTCAGAGTATCAAAAGTGTGAGGCAATAATTTGTAATAGTTTTGTTTTAAATACCCTGAAACAGAGAAAAAGAAAAGGGAAAAAGAAAAACCATTTGTGGTATAATAGCCAAGTTTGGTGTTTTGTTTGTTTTTCTTCTGTTTTGTTTTCACTTTTAACAAAACAGGACATTCTTTGCTTTGCTTTTCCTTTCCTGCTTTTAATTTTCTTTTTGATTCTAGCTGTTTTCTGTTTGCCCCACTTAAAAATAGAAAACAATACCACTACCATCTATAGCTGAGATTATACAATATGAGTTCTTTATTACCTGTCTGTAATGTTTTAAATGTCATAACTACATCATTGCACATGGAAGTTTGAGGAAGTGCTCATGTGTATGTACAATTGTGAGTGGGTGAACAGAAGGAGACACGTCTGTCCCCTTTCTCATTCTCTGCTGTATTTCCTTGAGACAGGGTCTCTCACTGGCCCTGGGTCTCACTTTCTCTTTTCCGCTAGGCTAGCTGCCACGTAGTGAGCCTCAGGAACTCTCTTGATGTGTGTCCCCTCTTCTCTCTTCTTTCTCTGGCCCCTTTCCCCCCTTTACTAGGGTCACGGGTACTGGCAGCCACACCCAGCCTTTTTTCCCCCATGTTTTCTCAGGATCTGAACTGTAGCATAAGGGTCATAACGGCCTGATAGCACACCCTTTGAACATGAGGCACAGGCTTAGTTCCTGAACAGGAATAAAATGTGCCTTAAGAAAAAGAGACTAGAAAATACCACAAGCAGGTGGTTGGCTGAGTCAGAGAGAGGGACAAGGCTTAGTTGGAAAAGTGCTAACACGGCATGGGTGAGGCCCTGGGTTCCATCCTCAGTCCTGTATAAGTCAGGCAGGGTGATACATGCCAGTAAGCCAGGCACCCTGAAGGCAGAGGCAGGAAGATAAGGAACTCAAGGGCATCCTCTGCCACATGGGGAGCTGAGTTCAAGGCCAGCCTGGACTACAAGAGATTGCCTAAAACAAACAAAAAGCAAAAGAGGCAGGCCTGTATCCTTTATATTGAATGAGAAAATACTATTGGGAATAACATGCCATAAAACAAGAGCAAATTATCTGTCCTTGATTTTTCTTCCAGTTGAAGTAAGACATACCTTACCTCAATTTTTTTAAGATTAACTGAACATAAGGCATTGTGATTACAGAGAAGCTGGAAGAATCATGTATGGCCATTGGAAATTAGCATTTTAGCTAGCCTCTGGTTTAGGAGACAATGTGGCAGCAATGAGTGAGGGAAGAAGAGAAGAAAAGAGGAGGAAACCGGAGAGTGAGAAGAGAGTAGGCTTATCTCTACATTCCCGGTCCTGGTTTATTCCTGGTTGGTGTGGGCCGAGAATTCCCAGTTTTCTGAATTACAAAGAACCGCATTGTTTGGCATCCATGTAAGAATTATATGATAAAAGCTTTAAATCACATCTAGTGTTTCCCTTCTGAGAAGAAGGACAGCAAACATAGGGGTCCATTTGGTTATTCTCTATCTCCACTTGAAGACCTGAATCTGAGTTTGGGAATGATATAAAACTCACTCTCAAGTTGGTGTAGTGATACATGCCTGTCGTTCAGGAGGCAGAGGCAGGAGGATCTAGCAAGTGAGTGCCAGGCAGCCAGGGCTGTACAATGTGAGCCTAGCATTAAAAACCAAACAAGAATAAAACACAAAACAATAACCAAACTGTCTACAAATTCTTGCCAAGATGTAAAAATGAATGACTATCACTTCTCAGAGAAATACAAAGGCATTGTTGTCTTGCTAACAACACTACAGTTCATACAGCCACTAAGGAGAAGACACAGATTGTGTAAACGTAAGGACAGAGGACCAAGTCATTGGTTAGACCATCTGTGAAGTGAATCTCAGACACAGGAGCCACAGCTGCTGTGAACAGTCCCTGCCCCCTCACAGGAGCCCAGAGGGGTGACTGTCATGGAGCAGGACCTGGTTCTCACTGTGACAGAAAGCCTCCCAAACCCTCACCCCTGCTCTAATCCCAGATCAGTTTCTACTGAGACCCCAACATGCACCACCTTGCCTCATGTCTTTGTGGGGGTCTGGAGGTTCCAGGCAGCAGCATCTTCTTTCCTCCTGGTCTTCTGCATTTGTATCTTCACAGCTATTACCCCCAGGGCTCCCAGGACTGAGTAAAGGTTCCTGATGCCAACAACCTCATCTGATGCTCACCTTTCAGGGAGCTTTTCCCTGCATTTACACAGCTTGACTCTGTGTCTGTGAACTGCCCCTCCAGCCCAGCTCTGCATCTCTTTACAGAGACATTCCAGGGCTGTGCACAGTGAAGTCAACAGACCATAGGGTGCCCTCACTGATATTTTTTTCAAGACATCATCTTAATATGTTGCCAGGGTTGACCCTGAGCTCAAGTGAAACGTTTGCCTCATTCTTCTAAATAATTAGGCTTCAAAGAGCATCCCATCGTAGCTACACTATCCACTGACTTTTTAGGGATTCTGCTCTTTAATGTCCCATTTTAGAGTTTACAACCCAACTATTCATCAAAAAAAAAATAGACAGCAAGAAAAGAAAGGAAGAAAAAAAGAAAGAAAGAAGGACCAAAGTTCATGTTTAGAAAGAGAAGAAACCCTATGCTCTCATTCACGTGGAACCTAGCCTATACATGTCTATATGTACATATATTAAAAATGTACACGTGGTTATTACATTTAGAAAAGAGACCACAAAAGGGTAAAGTTTTGAAAGATCAGATACTTACTAATGAGGTCACATGCTGAGTATATTGCTTATAAGTTCTCTTCAAAGAGACACTACTCTCCAGTTGTTTCAGCCCCGACATTTGCAGGGTACAGAGGGACAACTGTACACTGATTTGTCCCCTTTACAAGATATCCTGACATCCACCCCAGTGATCTCTAAAGGCACCCCTGAAAACTCAGGTGGCAACACAAAGGACAGTAACCACAAACACTGCCAGTGCCAGCTACCCTTCAATGTGCACACAACAACACCTACGGTGCTGATGGGAGCTTTAAGCCCAGGAGACTAGGAGACACACCCAGAATCACCAAGCCCACAAAGTGCCAGACACAGGTTTTGAACCCAGGAAGCTTTGCTCCAAAGCCTGCACTCTTAAGTACAAGGCAATTCTGTTTAACTCTAATCTTTTAAAACTCATTACTGACTGTCATTCAAAGTAGAAAAGTGCGTTTTACTTTGCCCTGTCCTCTGAGCGATTTCTTGGTGTAGCTCTTGTTACAGTTGTTGGACAGAATGGCCCTTTGGAAGGCTGACATGGGAGCCCGGGAATGAGAGGGTGAGGGTGGATCTTGGCATTGCTGTTTGCTATTGTCAGCCTTCTGGGACCAGGGCAGCTGTGGGGTAGGATAGGGTTGCTTTTAGAGAGTGGAATCTCTCAACACCTCAGGAAGAAATCCTTCATCCAGTCTCAGCTCCCCTGTGCTCTATGGCCAGTTTAATTCCACAGAAACCAAACAGAGCAAGTCACCAAAGCAACGGGTGTCATGTTGTACACAAAGCACTTGGAAGATCCCAGAATAATGCTATTGTTCACGAAGGGAAAGAGAAGACTCCATGGTCACCAGGGCATGTTCTAAAATACATTTAAAAGGTGGTGATAAATGTCTCCTAAAAAATGTATTTGTTGCAGATACCTGTGGTACACACACCTAGTATCCCAGCACTTTGGAGACTGAGGCAGGGGGACCTTGAGTTTGAGGCTAGCATAGGCTATACAGTAATATGCTGTCTCAAAAATCAAAATGAAGCAAAACCCAGGGCCTGACATTTGCTAGGCAAGTACTCCCCCAGTGATCTTCGCCTGCCCCTTACCTCAGTTTTTAAGTTTCTATAAGGCTAAGGACAAATTCACGGAGGTCCTTATGGAAGGGCCCCTACCACCACAAGGAAGGTGTCATATCAGAGCTGTCCATAACTCCAAATTTGCTGTCTTCCACAGCCAACATCATCTTTCTCTTCCTGTAAGCTATAAGCAAGTTACATATCCAGCCTTGAAAGCACATAAGTTTAAAGGAAAAGATGGGCTAGGAAGCTAGTTCAGTGATTAAGAAGCTTGCTGTGCAGGCATGAGGAAGGAAATCCACATTCTCAGTATTCGCGTTTAAAGAGCTAGGCATGGAGGCACCTTCCTGTAACCCCAGTGTTGGAGAGGAGGACGCGGGAGACTCTAATCTATCAGTCAGCCCCAGGTTCAGCGGTGGAAGAGATGACAAGGGACCTGAACCACCTCCTGCCTGCCCTGGTGCATGCGCTGTGTGTACCCATGTCTCCCACTTCTCTCAGGCCTTCTTCAAACGGGAACGAAGTAAAGAGGGCACATAGAGTGGTCAGTGGGACATGTTCAGGTGTGCTCTGATGCGATGGGAAGCAGGCTCAGAATTGAAGCTCTAACTTCTAACCACAGGCTAAGGGTGTAACTCAGTCTGCAGGGTGCTCACTTAGCCTGGGTGCCATCCTAGTACTGTCTAAAAACAGCCCTGGTGGGAGGTGAAGGCCTGAGGATCAGAAGTTCAGAGGTCACCCTTCAGCCACACACTGATTTCAAGGTCAGCCTGGGCTACAGGAGTATTCCTCAGGAACGATTTTACAGAAGTACATTAAAATGTGGTTCTGTCCACAAATTAGGTAGATAAACCAAATGTGAGACAGCACTTGATGCCACAGAATGTAACGGTTTTCTTTTGTAATAAGAACTGAAAGTTCTCTTCCTTCTGAATATTATCCATTATTAGGAAGCAAGAAGGAGAAAAGTCACCCATTCTGAGCTGCCGCTGCTGTGGTTGCAAAGTTTCTATCAGTAGACTACCATTCTCACACCAAAGCCTGGGGAGAGAGACAGCCACCTACAAGTCTCGGTGGGTAAGGTGCCTGCTGCCAAGCCTCATGACCCGACTTCTATCCCTAGAAACTCAAGTCGGAGAGAAATGACTTGTAAAGTTGTCTTCTGCCCTCTATACATGCACTGTGGCCTATGCGCGCGCACACAGGCACACACACACACACACACACACACACACACACACATGCACGCACACACGCACACACGCACACGCTCATGCACGCAGGCAAGCAGGCAAGCAGACAGACAGACAGACAGACAGACACACACACACACACACGCACACGCACACACGCACACGCTCATGCACGCAGACAAGCAGACAGACAGACACACACACACACATGCACGCACACACGCACACACACACACACGCTCATGCACGCAGGCAAGCAGGCAAGCAGACAGACAGACAGACACACACACACACAAATACCAACCAACCAACAAAACGCTCAAGGAGAACCAGGTCTGGTGCCTCGTCCCTGCAATGCCACAATCCCAGCTCTGGAGAGGCTGAGGCAGACGGAACATTGCTCCAAGTTCCAGGCCAGCCTGGGCTACAGAATAAGACCTTGTCTCAGATACCAAACAAACTGAAAGCAAAGCCAGCCTCTCCCATGAGAGCTAAGGAGGAGCCCGTGACACAGAGCAGGGGGACACATGTTTTCATGGTCGGTCTGGGACCAGTCAAGCCAGGTGTGGGAATGAGGGCAGCAGATTAAAGCTCGGGGTCAGAGACAAAAAACCAGTGGTGACACAGCACAGCTGAGCTCTCCAGCTTTAAACTTAAGGGATTTCTGAAAATAAGTGATAAAACACTAGGTATTTTTAAGCCTTAAGCCTGACTGTCTCCTTTCTAAAAACCCTTAATATTATCTAATCATAACTTTTGTACTATTCTTAATTCCCTACTTTCATTCTATTTTAACAACTTAATAGGAAAAAAATTGTTCACGGACTACAATCTCTCCAGAAAAATGTAGCCTAAAATTACCTAAAGCTTTAAAGACCTTTAACATATGCAAGGCAGTGTTATGACTGTGGGTTCCGATTCTCCTGAGACCCAACTGCTCCCAACACTTCAGTTACTATATCTACAAAAGTATATAGTGATGGTAGGCCCTACTGTCCTGGGATGATAAGGAATTAAGATTTCGAGAAGCATTAAAACAACGTGGGCACATGGTAAAAACTAATATATTCGGTATCAGCTCTGGACACATGGCTCCAGCTATGAGCACATTCTACTCTTGCAGAAGACCTGATTGGGTTCCTGGCAACCAGGTCAGAAGGCTCATTACCACCTGTAACTTACTATTCCTAAGCAATGAATACTCCATCAATAACTGGTATGAAAACATCATATAGAACTTAGGAAACTGACCAAAACTATGTAGACTGTCTGTTTATGTAATTACCTGTAAGTAACTCCAAAGAGGTAAAATATTTTAAAAATCAAACAAACAACAACAAAAAAAACTTTAAATTTGGGCACATGTGAAATTGCTCAAAAATATTTCAATAGTCCCCTCAAAGCCATCAGAAATGCCAATCAAGTAGAATACAAAGAAATGACAGGTGCCCAAGCAGATGTGTGTGAGTGAGTGGGAGGTGGCAAAGTGGCATGGAAGACAGTAAAGCTATTCCCCCAAAAGTTAAAAAGAATAGTTACACCTGAGCTAGCCATCCATTCCTTGATACATATTCAAAGAGGTGAAAAGTATATTCTTGGAGGGGTGGGGCTGGGGATTGAACTCAGAGTCCCATGTATGTCTGGTGATCTATAGCTAAGCTGCATCCTCCATACTGACACAGGACCTGGCTAACTTGCCCAAGGTGACTTTGAAAAAGCTATGTAGTCCAGGTAGGCACTGAACATTTGGGTCCTGTGGTCTAGCCTTCAGATCAGAAAATGGCATTTTGCATAGACAGGTATCCAATTACACACTCATTATTTAAGTAGCCAGAAGATAGATACATCTTAAATGTCTTTCAAGAGATGAATGGATTAAAACAAAAAAAAGCTACATATACACATATATACTCATTTTTCAAAAGGAAGTTCTAGAATATACCAAATGTCAT
Organism: Peromyscus eremicus; assembly: GCF_949786415.1. Lineage (NCBI taxonomy): Eukaryota > Metazoa > Chordata > Mammalia > Rodentia > Cricetidae > Peromyscus > Peromyscus eremicus. The sequence goes on from NC_081431.1 coordinate 7,516,697, forward strand.
GGATGGGCCTTGGGGATACTAAAATCAGGGCCAGCCACAAGAGACAAACACCAAAGCTGGGAATTTAGCTCAGGGGTGGGACACTTGCCTACCAACTACAAGGCCCTGTGTTCCGTTCCCTGGCACCAGAAGAAAAATATTGCATGGTTCTCCTGGCTGTTGGTTAAGCTCATGTTCTGTGTCTGGGTTTGTCCACTCATAGAAACAGAAAGCTGAATGTACCCAGGCCATGTCAAGGCCACAGAGTGTGAGGGTCACAAGATGTAACTTTAAGGGTCTGCTACTTGGCCATGTGAACACAGTTGACACAAGAGGGTAAAGTTCCAAATTTGTGTTTTCTTACCATGATAAAATTAAGTTTTAATATCCTATCTACTGATTATAGAGACTGAGGGGAGACTCCATGGAAGAACACAAATGTGCAAGGGCCTAGATTCAATGTCCAACACCAAATACACAAATGTATATGGATGTACTTCATCTGTAAGTGCCGAAGTTCTTCACCAGAATCCTTCACCGAATTTGCTTTTAGGTGAAATTTCTAGAATGTTGCAAATGAGCGCCAGGTCCACGACTGGAAGTGGATTAATTCAGTTCATAAGAAGGTGATCAATAACCTTTAGTTCCTAAGATGCTATCTAAGTTTATTAAGTAATAAATCAGAAAACAGTACAATGACTCTGGGCTTCATCATAAAGAGAAAACAACCCTGCCCTACGCCTCATGATTTGTCTGTTTCCTATTGATTGATTGATTAACCCATTGATTGACTATTCTCAGGATAGAACTCAATACCTCATTTTTAGGAAGCAAGGACTCTACCACTGAACCATACCCACCTCCCTGCATTTTGACTTTTGACTGAGTGTGTTGGCTTTCTTCTGAATCTGAAGAGTCATATTAACCCACATCTTCTTCATTAATCATCAGAAAGGCATCCAGACCAGCAGGAGCTCCAGACAACCCTACTCTCATGACTTCTTGTTTCTCTGGGTCCTTCAGGTGGACATTCTCATTTATTCCAACTCCATTTATCTATAGCTAATTTTGGCTTTGTTGAAGGAAGAGAATTGTCTCATTATATAAAAACAAGCATTTTTCAAAGCCACAAAAAATCAAGTTTTTCTTAAAAGACTTGGCTTCTAGTCAAGGGAGGTGAGAAGGAAAGCTAGCACCATGTCAACAAAGGTACTGGTTCTTTTATTTGAGCTTATCTTGTAATCAAAGAATAGCCTCCAGCCTCTTCATCAGTCAACAGATAATGTTGATTATAGTGTCAGGTGCTGAGGGAAAGGCCAGCGGAACTGTAGGCAAAATATCAGATACACTTCACTTCCTGAGAAGTCCCAACACCAGGGCAAAAATTCTTCTTTGCAAAACAGCCAGGAATTAAAGTGGCCCACAAGCTCCTGAGACTGGGAAGGACCATTCTGGCAGTAGACTGCACCAGCTAAAACATGCAAGTCCCAGGGAAATCTTTGGAATACAAAAGACAGGGAGATGGCTTCCTTCCAGTGAGAGAATGCATCAGACAGGGGTGTCTAAAGAGACAGGGTTGAGATCACTAGCTACTAGGGGAGGAAGCAGGCTTCCTGCTAGTCCTGGGACTTGATCTGAGGGAGTTTCTAATCAGAGATTTAGTTAAACAAAATTTCAGGAGAATGAAGAAGAGAGAGTGATATGTGAGTTGTGATTGCAGGCTTGAGGCAGGGGCTGGAGGAACAGCTCAGTGGTTAAGAACACCTACTGCTTATTGAAGACCTGGGTTTGATCCCCAGAGCCCATATGCATATGTAGAGATAAGTTATTATAAATGACAGCTTTACTTTTTCTAGGTTCTGTAACATAGGCCCTGTTTCAAGGGCACTAATATTAGAGTTTCATTTAAAATACAAAGTCTGAAGTATGCTTTCAGAGTTGGCTAAAAAGCTTATTGTTTTTTCAGTTATAGCTATTGCAATTGTGTTGTGGCAATTACAGTCCAGTGTTTTTGTCCTGGAGACAGTGTCCCACGCATTCCAGCTGGCCTGGTTATCACTACATAGATGAGGAATTTCTGATCCTCTTGCCTCCACCTTCAAAGTGCTGGGATTTCATGCATGTGCCACTAGGCCCGGCTTTTATATGGTGCTGGGGATGGGACCCAGGGCCTCATAAATGCCAACTGAGTCACATCCCCAGCCCTTTGCATAACTTTATTTTAGTGCTGGGGATGGGAGGTGGGACTTTGTGTATCCCAGGGAACTGTTCTACCAATGAACTATATATATATATATATATATATATATATATATATATATATATATATATCCCTACCCTAAGATATTTTAAAAATAAAATAACAACAATGTATGTGATATAACATTGTGATATGCTCTCACTTCTTTCCAAGCACCTTGAAGGGACACAAGGGTAAAACACAGGACCAGACACTTTGCACCTATATTACTCAAAACGTTAATTCTGTTTACTTAATTTGACAGTGAATTCAGCTGGGCATTTAAATGTGATACTAACGGCTTTGTTGTCGCTGGGAAGGTAGCTCTTCCTACAACATTTGCTTCGAAGGGCCAGATACTTGGGTTCAGTCCTCAACACCACAGAATGAAATAAACCAGAAAATGTTTCACTGCCAATTCTTATAATTTCCTCTCTGAAGCCCTCACACCCTCGCACAGATGAGTTCTTATCTACTGAACAGACACTCTAAAAAACAGACATCAAAATGACACACACACTCAGGTGGCTTTCAAAAATACAGTGCATACACACATTCCTAAAATACACATAAATCACACTAGATGTCCTTCTGTTGAAATGGTTGAAATGGGAAGTTTCTCTCCTAAAATCAGAGAGATAAAAATGTAGTGAGGATCATTGAGTTTATATTCTCCAGTCCTAGATAAAAAACTGACCATGTATGGGACACAGTGCTATTGTAATTTTGACATTCTAGAGGCTGAGGCAGGAGAACCAAGAGTTTGAGGCCAACCTTGGCTACACAGTGGGATTGCATAGGCAATGCAATCTATGAGAACAATCACTTTGGCTTTACATAATCCAAAAAGCCAACATTTTAAGTCAACCATTAATTACTTTATCTTAATTTGCAATCATTCTGTTTTATGCGTCACTAGCTAATATGCATACATATGTTTACATGTAACTATACTAATATATGTGTTGATATACCATCACAAATGTGTACATCTAGCCATACATATATACATGTGTATAAACACACATACATACATGCATGGGTACATATACATGTATATACAAATGTATACACACATGTGCATATATACACAGGTATATATATACACATGTATGTACATGCATGCATGTACCTATATGCACACACACATATATTTATGTATAGACACATACATATGAACATAAACACACACATGTACATATACATGTGTTTAGCTACATATGCACACATATAGACATGCACACACATGTACATGTATACATACATATATGCACACAGACACTTGTATCATAATGCTCACAGGTGAATAGTCCACACAAGGCTAAAAGAGTAAGAAAACAAACACATTGAAAATTCTGATTCTTGAGAAAGCAAAAATATTCACAAAGCTGAGGTGACAGTTTAAAAAAAAAACTATCAATGTTATGAATTTATTTAAATTTTGAACATCCACTTAAATAAAGGACACATACACTAGCTGCCTAGGAAGCCTGCAGCGTGAACCTGATTACTCAATATGCCTATATAGTTGCCAGGAGAGTGTTTGGGTCTAGAGAGAATTCAGCCTAACCATGACCAGGAAGTCCAGTGGAACCCTGCCCTTGTGTTCTTAAGACCCAAGCTTGGAGTACTTTTTCATTTTTAAATGGCTCAATAAATAAATGAAAGCCGTCAGTGCAGGACAGAGCAGGGGTGCTGCCCACATGCTCACAGGTAGCTAACATCCTAAGCAGTTTAACTTCTACTGTCTGGTCCATTCCTGGATAAGTCCGCTGACCGGTGACCTTCAACCACCTGAACGACAGAACAACCTCCCTGACCATTCGGGCAATCCTTGGGAAATGGATCCCTACCTGCTACAGAGGAAGTCAGCAATATTCCTACTCTGAAAATGAACACTGGATCAGCAAGGGGGTAATGTAGGCATGAGATCACCTCTGTAATTTAGAATTTGCAACATTAATGCATTTCAAAACTGATTAGCCAGAATTAGCATCAAATGCAAGAAAAAGCGGAAAAGCCAATTAAACTTACCACAAAAACTAGTTCAAGTTCTAAGTTAAAGCGAGTGAATTACAGACAACAATTCTTTTGAAAATATTACCCTTGTCTTCAATTCTGCCTCCAAGCTGATAATCACAGAGATTCATCAAGTTAACTCAGACATCTCTGTATTATTTTGGATTTTAATTATAGAGCATAGTTGAGCTTTTAGGTTGACATTTACTATAAAGTTCCATAATTATTTTTCCATGAACTATTTAAGTGGGAGATACTTTAACACATCCCTTTGGAGGCTCATTGGATGCACCTCTCAGTATGTGAGTTCTTACTTTCTCTATTGCTATAAATGGTCTAAGACTATGATTGTTTATGGTGGTAAAAAAAAAAAAATGATACATTTCTCCAAGACCCTCCAGGACCACAAGACCTGCTTCCACAAAGAGTTGTACAAAATAATTCACAACGCAAAAGCAGTTGGCAGCACCAGACACAGGCCTAGGCGCCGTTCCTCAGGAGCCCTTAGGCCAACCTTCATGTTTAGGGTGTAAGTTGGTATTCTATCAATGCGCTTTGTACTTGAGGTCATGGATGTTGGAGAAAGACCCTCTAATAAAGAATTTGTGAAGGTACCAAGCAGACAACAAGAAACAACTGCTCTGTAGCCCAGATCCTGAGTGCATGTGACCCGCAGTTAGCCTGGCTAGATGGCACAAGCCCAGCCCAAGTCTGAGCAAGCTCTCTGTTAAGTCCACCTTCTGGAAGTGGGAGGGACTAAATGCTGTGGTTGGTGTGCACTATTAGGAGATCTGTGAGGGGTGCCTGGGGCAGATGTTTGGAGGAGGTTATTGGGCTTGGAGATATTGAGCAAGGCTTTCAACCTGTGAATAGAGCAAGATGGTAGCACAGAGGCAAGATGGGAAAGCAGCTGAACTGTAAGCTACTGTTAGATGCATCTTCCACGACTACTTTGGAACACAAACCATCCAGGATTTTTAAAATAAAAAATACAGAATGGACCTCTTGGTCACTGAAAGTGTGCTTGGTCCAGTAAGAAAATAGGACATTTTTATTCGGCAGCAAATCTTGACATATGACTTTAATGTATTTACACATACAGGGTGTCATTTCTGTTGTTGTTGTTGGTCTGGTCAGAACATTTGACAAGTACTGGACCAGGCAGAGATTAAGTATCTTGGGACAGTAAATATGTCTTAGGGACTGTGTTCTATGCAATTCGTTTCATTGTTTTATTGAACTTTTAACGCTGTTTAAAACCTGTAAGTTCAAAGTACTGTCTCAGGCCCCAGTGTTCAAATTAAAATCTGTGCAAATAGTGCTCTCTGTCTCTGCAGCCCTTAAACCCCACCTTGACACTTTTTTGTGTATGTGTGTGACTTTGTTTTGTTTTCTACCACAAAGTTATTTATTTTTGAGGAATGAGAAATAAAAGGCAGGGCCTAATGCATAGCAGGCAAGTGCGCTGCCCCGAGCTACATCCTGAGCACTTTTTCTTGCCGACAGGATCCCACTATTTAGCCCAAGCTAGTCTTGAACTCACAAGATCTCATTTCGGCTTCCCCAGGGCTGGGACCACAAACACACACCACATGCTCAGTGGGGAACTCAGTGTTTAGTGCAAGTTCCAAGATTCTGTTTTCTTTGATTAATTTTTTCCTATGTTTTTGGTGTGTGTGTGTGTGTGTGTGTATGTGTGTGTATGTGTGTGTGCATGTGTGTGTATGTGTGTGTATGTGTGTGTGCATGTGTGTGTGTGCATGTGTGTGTATGTATGTGTGTGTGTGTGTGTGTGTGTGTGTGTGTGTATGTGTGAACAGAAAATGAGCCTACATTGCTAGGGCCTTACATATGCTCGGTAAACCTTCTCCCACTTGACCACTGGGCACTGTCGGCTCCAAATCCTACATTCTTAAATGTATAATTTCCTGTTTTGAAATGGGGGTAGGGAGCCTTTGTGTATAAAACCAATTTTCTTTATTCTAATATTGGAATAAAAGTGTTTTCTGTTAAATGTATTGATTTGTTTTATGTATGTTTTTCTTTTTGAAAACAAAAAGTCCAAAGAAAATTGCTAGGGACAAGTAAAATAAAAAAACAAAAACAAAAACCTTCCCCATTTATATATGAATTACAACCCAAAGTAGAATTAGAGAAAAAAAAAAAAAAACAAGAGCAATGATGTCATACCTCCCAAGGTATTGATAACAAGGGGAACAGGTAGCCATCACAATGCTGTCAACTGTTAGGGTGACATTGGACAGAAACGTCAAAGTCCTTACAAGTACTGTTCCAGCATCTTAATGGCTGGGATGTGGGCAAGTGGAGACTAGAAGCTCAGATATATAAGGCCCTGGGTTGCCTCCCTAGCTCTCCACAAAAACCAAGCAAAAAGCCCCAAAAAAACAAAGCCTTGAATCTTGCCCACTTCTGACCTTATCCAGTAGTTCCTTGGAAATAATTAATAAATAGAATACATCTTTCTAATTGGCATTCAATGAAATCCATAATTAATTGCCTTTTCAAGAGTAAAATACCATAGTTAGCTTTGAAAGAACAATCCTCAATATTTTTGTCAAAGCTTGCCTCGATATATGTTTAGTTCCAACTTCACGAATTATTTGGTTCACCTTTTCATTCCTTTTGTCTTTTTCTTTAAGGTGGATTCCTTCTATGGAGGCCAGGTTGCCTTCAAACAGGCAGCCTCCTGCTTCTGCCTTCCCAGACACTGGGGTTGTAGGTATGCAGCACCATGGCCAGTTTTGGTTTTGTTGCCTTTTTTTTTTTTTAATTTGATCCAACTTTTTGAAAATATGTTTTTACTTTAAAGATTTTAATTGGATTTATTTCCAATTTTAGAGTTGGGCTACATTTTATTCCATAAAATAGGATGTGTTTTCTTGTCCATTCTTTTAAACTCATATTTATTACACGTCAATAATCAAATAAATCCACCAAATAAGTCATTGTAGTAAGAAGAAAGATTCTGAAGAGGCACTACTGCCCACAGATTAGCCTTTGGATACACATGTCTCTTAGGAAGTCACAGAGACCAGAACCAGACTCTGGTGAGGCCGAGGTCACACTTATATAATGCCCTGGCCATCGGGGCTGTGAGACAGAAGCAGGCAGGCCTGCCTGGTTCTCAAGGGGAGTTATGTAATCTTTGCTCATTCCCTGAAGAGTTCGCAGGGAAGGGAGGGAAACACTACTACCTGTCAAGGATAATTTGCTTAGATGCTGCCCTGAGTCCCAAGAGCCGCTCTCTGCCTCTTCCTCACAGGAACACAGACTTGTGAGACCGCAATATGCATGGGCTACTTTCAACATCTTTGGAGTTCAGTCACCACTGTTTGGCCACAAAAAGGTGAGTCTGTTCCAACTTTCCTTACAATTACCGCCCTAATTATTACATTATACTTTCACAATTTAATCCCTTTATTTGCCTCACTGCCTTTTTGGGGCTAAGTGAACAGCACAGTGTGAACCCTGATGATGCAGCTAGCAGGGTAGTCTTACAGAGTGTGGCCCAGCTGCCAGCTCCAAGCACAGCCAGGTGGGCAAGACCAGAGTGCTAATCGGGACAGTGACATCTCTGTCTCCTGCTCAAAATCCTTGAAACTCACTCTCCCTAGTGCGGAGGAAGATCCAGCACTCTGCATCTATGCCAAGAATCACCCTGTGCCTTGCTCTGCTAAGCTTTGGGTAACGGCCGGCATCCTAAAAGATAATCACACCCAGAACATGGATGGCTCTCTGCCAGTGGCTGCTCCGTCAATAACTATTTTGTTCACATCAAAGTAATAATCTGTTAAAAAACAAACCAAAACCAAACAGCAACCAAAAAAAAAAAAGTAAAAACAAAAAAACAAAACAAAACAACTATTGGTATTTTCCTCTGACACACTCTGTCTCAACAAAGTACAGGGAAGAACAGACTTCAATCCTCTCCACTACTCTAAGAAGTTGATGCCTCCACAATGCAAGAGACTTGTAGAGGAAGAATCCATCTTAATCCACAAGCTTGAGAAAAATGATTTGCAAAAGATGCTGAGAAGATGAAATGGAACTCCAGCCAGCACACTATGGGGATCATGCAGGATCTGGAAATATTGGTTGTTAAATGGTACTGGTTTGTACTGTGAGAGTCGACTGTTTTTATCAGCCTAGACTGTATTTGTTCATTCATACCAAAACATTTATCTTCATGTCAGGTCAAAGGCTATATAAATTTAACAAAAAGTACTAACAATTTGAATTTTATATACTCTGTAATCCTAGGGTTATAGTAATGTTGGTCAATGGCTGCTACAACAAATCAAAGGTTTGGGGTGTTTTATCCTTAAATTTTGCCACTATCAGTGAAGAGGATGAAGATATACTTCATCCAAATGCCCCAATGAATACTCTTACATTTGTTGTTGTTGTTGTTGTTTCTGGTGGTGGTTAAAGAATTAAACCCAGGGACTTGTCTATGCTAAGTCCATGCTAGGTCACTGAGTCTCATCTTCAACTTCTACATGTGACTTTGTTCTTACATCTGTCCTTAAGCATTGTATCAACTAGGTATGGGTATTTACAAAAAGATCCACGGGTTGGAGGATTTTAACAAGAAAAAACAAAGCATGGTCTTCTGACCCAGAAAATGGGAAGATGCATCTATTAGTGTTGAATAAATTCATGAATATACTACATGAACTTCGATGTATATTTCACTTTAAATCACAATAGCCTATGGAAATATTTGCTCTATTACATAAGAGCTATGATGTCTTGAACAGTGTGTGAACCTAGGGTTTCAGGCATGGTAACTATGAGTCTAGAAATCTATCTATCTATCATCTATCTATCTATATATCTGTCAGCTATATATTATATCTATCTATATTATTCAGCACCATCTTTGTGTGCTGTCAGTAAACCCTGTGTTCTCAGTCACAGATGAAGAAGTAGCAAGAAAGAATGTAAATGAAAAGGGAAGGGGAGTGGTCCAAGGTAGAGCCTGTACTCAGCATGCACGGGGCTTGGCTTCCATCCCCAGCACCCAATGTCAAACACAACAAAAAGCAAGGACGGGGAGCTACTCCACATGCACAGAAGAGGTGCAAAAAATATGTAAAAAGTATTAGTGCTTAGCAAGGGACACCTCTCTTATTTATAAATACCAGCAGATCATGGCCCTTAAGGTTCTGAATAACCTGATTTCACTTATGTTCCAGAAAGGGCCTTCCAATACCTGGTAGGATGCCATTGGTAAATCAGCATCAGTGTGATTCAGGGTAGCATTCTCCAACCTCAGCACCTAGAAGACTGTGGCATCTATCTTGCCAGGCTCACACCAGAGACTCTTCTGAGTTAGTCTATTAGGAGGCCTAGGGTTTGCATTTGTTAGTGATGCTGACAGTTCCGGCCTAGCCATCACACTCGGAGGACCACTGGTACATTAACACAGCACAGTACACTGACTCATCACCTTGACTTCATGTTAGGGATCACTTGGGAACTGACAAAAATCCTCCCTAGCCTTGGTCATAGCCAAGACAAATTAATACAGAACTTAGGGGCTCAGGCTCTGGGAGAAATATCTAAGAACATCATTTCCAGGAAAATCCCAATAATCAGAAAAGCTTGGTAAGTATAGGATACGTGAAAAGTCTTACTTTGTGTATATGACTAGCTGTTGAACATACATATATTAGGGGCTGGGATGTGGCTCAGTGGTAGAGTGCATACAGAAGACCTGGAATTCAACCCCAATGTAAACGTATCATCTATTTGTCTGTCTGTCTGTTTGTCTACCTGTCTGCCTCTATCTATCTATCTATCTATCTATCTATCTATCTATCTATCTATCTATCAATCTATCTATCATCTATCTATATATCTGTCAGCTATATATTCTATCTATCTATCTATCTATCATCTATCTATATATCTGTCAGCTATATATTCTATCTATCTATCATCTATCTATATATCTGTCAGCTATATATTCTATCTATCTATCTATCTATCTATCTATCTATCTATCTATCTATCTTTACCTATCAACCCCCCTGTGTGTGTGCACAAGCATGCATGTATATACTAGGAGCAGAATAATTGGTGTGCTTTAGACTCTTCATATATGATTAGTCTTTCTTCCCCTCACGCACGTCAAAAGTGTGTCACAGGGATATATACACACATACATGTGGTGGTATTGTGTTCCCCAAAATATTGTGTACCTTAATAAACTTATCTGGGGTCAGAGAACAGAAAAGCCACAAGATACTTAGGCTAGAAAATGTTAGCACACGCCTTTAATCCTAGCATTCCAGAGACAGAAATCCCTCTGGATCTCTGTGAGTTCAAGGCCGCATTGGAAACAGCCAGGCATGGTGATTCACGCCTTTAATCCCAGAAAGCAGCCTTTAATCCCAGAGAGTGGTGGTAGAAAGCAGAAAGGTTTATAAGGCATGAGGACCAGAAACTGGAAGCATTTGGCTGGTTAAGCATTTGCCTGGTTAAGCATTTGGCTGGTTAAGCATTCAGGCTTCTAGCAGCAGTTCAGCTGAGAGCCATTGGGATGAGGACACAGAAGCTTCCAGTCTGAGGAAAGAGGACCAACTGAGGAATAGGCAAGGTGAGATAGCTGTGGCTTGTTCTGTCTCTCTGATCTACCAGCATGGACCCCAATAACTGGCCTCAGATTTGATTTTATTAATAAGAACTTTTAAGATTCATGCTACACACATATGTGTGTGTGTGTGTGTGTGTGTGTGTGTGTGTGTGTGTGTGTATGTGTGTGTGTGCTGAGTTCTATATTTGTATATGACTAGTTTAAAGGAACAGGTACAAATTTCAATCATTCTACATTTTGCATAGGAAATAAGCATGTTAGTTCTAAATCTAGAGATTTATAAAGATTTGGTTATACATCACTGGCATTTGTTTGGAGATATGTTTTACACTTAAATGCAATTTCCTTGGCATAATTTTTATATAAATTCATTAGTAAACACAGGAAACATATACCCAATTACAAGGAAAAGATGTGGAACTCATGATAAATATGTCTAGAGTGGCAGTTCTCAAGCTGTGACCCTTGGACTGCCAGGATCATATCCTTGGCAATTTCTGAGGAATGTAAATTCTCAGGCACCATCACAGGTCTGGAGAGAGAACACAGTAATCTACATGTTAGTGAGATCACCAAGGAATTTTAATATAGAAGCATAGTACAGAAGCATTGGTCTAAATACTCAACACTTCCTCAAATCTATGAGAAAAGTAATGTGATGAACAGCACTATGAACCTTGTGTGCACTGCTCAGCTGTTTTGCAGACCTACCACGCTCTCTGAAACTCCTTCATTATCCTCGCCTATAGAGAGCTCCGTAGTGAAACAGGAGGGGGTGTGGTATACACCTGGAAAGTGGTTATTCCATAACTCCATGTAGTTGTGTTTTCTAAATGGTATTATTGGTGTGCATGGCATGAAATAGGAGAATTAGCATCAGAGAAGAGAAATAGAGTTGGATGGGGTAGGCACTCACCTTGAATCGTCCTCTTAAAGAATGCCTTGCAGGCTTCACATGATGCCACCCCATAGTGGTAGCCAGAGGCAATGTCGCCACACACTAAGCACAGTCTCTTGGGCATGGAGTTGAGCATATATTCACACTTGGTCTGAGGATCCTCAACGATGGTGCTGGAGCAGTCATCATACAGTTTCCGGACAGGCCCGCTACCTCCCAGGATAGGAGCAGAGGGGTAGAGAGGTGGCGAGTCCAGTCCGTTCTGATGGCCATTCATGGTTGAACTGTAACTCCCACTGGCGTCGGAAGAACCACCAGGGCTGTGGTGGTTGACGCTGTCCGTCAGGGAGGCTGGGCTGGAGGGTTCCGTCTTGATGAAGGACGAACAGCTGGAATCAATGTGTCGATCTTTGTTTGACATTCTGCAGAGAAGCCTGAGAATGAGGGGGAGACAAGGAGAGAAAGAGAGAGAAAGAGAGAATGTTAAACAGTCCCAAAGATGTAGACACAAAGACATGGCAGAGAAGGGGAGATAAAGAAAGCGGAGAAAGAGAGCAGCAGTATTGGTATGTTAAAGGCATTGCTCTTTAAGAGTGCTTCCTAAGGGCTGGGACTACCCATCATTCACTCTCCAGTCAATACCTCTTGTTCTACAAGAAGGTAATCAGCATAAGGGCATGACAGGGTTACATCAAAGCTCCCAGACAGGCCGTAAACAAATGCTCTAAAGGGTCCGGTAGCTTTTATTTTATCTTTCTCTTGAAGAACCACTGTCAATGCTACCCCGGCTCTCCAGATTCTAAATTTATCAACAGTGCTGTGGTGATTTGCAAAGTCCCCGTCATTCCTCACATTGCATTTATCTCCACTCTATGTTCCACTCACTCCACATCCAGACACTGGATTCATTTTGTCATCAACAGAATCCAACTTTTCTTTTGCAGCCAGCACAGATATCCTCAGGCTCCGTAAGGACGGTTTGTAAGCACCAACTCACCAGTTTCACACAACTTAGTGGAAGACTGACAACATTGATTAGTAAATAATTTGTGCGAGTGCGAGCGTGTGTGTGTGTGTGTGTGTGTGTGTGTGTGTGTGTGTGTGTGTGTGTGCGCGCGCGCGCGCGCACACATGCCCCCTTGCATACACACATGCCTCAGGGAGAGGGAAAGAGAAAGAGAATTCTTGAAAGATGGCTCTAAAAAATTCTGCCTGAATTCTACAGTACCTATGAGTCAGGAAATCTGAGACATCCTGTGCTGTAGCATAGGAAAGTATCTCATCGTTTTAGAAAAATGAGATTTATGATGGTCCTCTTCTTGACTCCCCCTTAACATCACACCTTATGAAAGGCTCTGGGATGAAGTGCCTAACCTGACAAACTATTTCTCTAACCTAAAAGAAACACATCACCCCCACTCTCTCCGTTGGCCCCATAAGTGGGTAGATTTCTATAAAGGTAATTAGATGCAAAGACGTAATTGGTCCTCTTGGCTTTCTGCCTCACCACGGTGTAAAACTCCTCTTAGGCAAGTCTCTGAGAACCCCAGTAGCCACTATGAAGAGGTGACAGTTGAGAAAGGGACTTAGATAATTGCTTCCCAGTGGAAAGTTGATTTATGGGGATCCCACTGTGTGATGGTCATTCTCTAGGATTTGGGGGAGTAGTCACAGTATAACGGAATGGATGCAATTATCACTTCCACTATAAATCTAATGATATTTTATCACCAAACAAATTTCATGCCCTCCTTCATGTCTCCCTTCCCCCATCGTTTCAATTCCTTTTAAATAAAGGGAGGATACTGAGGAATTTCCTATCAGAAATGTCCACCTCACTCTTCTAAGTGGGCAGTCTCAGGAACAAAGCACAAAGGCAGGGATTTGCCTCTTCCTCGAATACATTTCACTGTGGGAACTTCCCTGCTCCCTGAAGCCAAGCCATATCACCATGTGCTGAAAGGAGGAAAAAGCCACCCCAAGGCCCCCTTGCTTTCCCTTCCCCGAGAACCAGGGAGAGAAAAACTATCCCCCTTGCCAGCCTTGGCGACAGCTTCCTCTCTCTCCTGCATCTGCTTGTCCCCGTCACTGCTAATGAGCATTGTAATTAATAGATCTTTCTCCTTGTCCCCCTGCCTGCACTCTGGGCTGAGCATTCTCCTCAAGAAAGAAAGCGGGTGGGCAGCGGCTCGACTTACAGCAGCCCTGCGACTTCCTTTTAACTTAAAACTCTTATGTTGCCCCTTCACTTACTCCCTTAGAGTGACCGGACTGCTCGCATATACATTATGATCTCAGGCTACTGGTTAGAAGTTATTAGGCTACTAAACCACAGATGCTCTCTCTCCCCTTCTCTTCTCTCACAACTATGGCCATTAACTCCTTCACTGTGCTCGCGCGCGCACACACACACACACACACACACACACCCCAGAGAATTTTCTTTTTTTCCCTCCTCCTAAGCACTCCTGCTGTGGGGCACGGTCTGAGCTGACCCATCACAAACACACCGCCTCTTCTCCCGCCAGTGCCTCTAAACTTCATGGTCGCTCATCTTTGTCCCCTTTGTTGTTGCTGCTTTTTTTGTTTTTGTTGTTGTTGTTGTTTGTTTTCGTTTTTGTTTTTCTCCTTGACTTCTAAAATTTGTCATCTACTAGTTTAAGGAACGGGGCCAGAAATTAACATGCCATTTATGGGACAGCTATTTGCTAAGTGTACATGTCAAAGGCGCGTTGTTCAGATCTATCCATGAAAAATGAGGAGACTTTAGCCAGCTGTCTCGTTCAAAACCTCGGTCCATACTTTACAGTAACCTGGAAGCTAGCAGGAGTTCGGGGGCGTTGCTGCCAAAGAAGCTCCTGGAACAGGGACAGGATCTTCTGAATGAAATCTGGTCACTCAAGTCACAAACGAAAGCAGACAAGCTGGATTTGCACTGTAGGTTGTATGTGGTTCTTTTCCAACATAAACTGTGCCTTTAATTAATAACTTTTGCCTAGTGGAACTATGTATAAGATTGTCGTTAATCAAAGGCTTATGGGTGCGCCAGACACTGAGTTGAACATAAACACTACCTCATTTAATGTCTGACACATTCGTCTTGTGTGTGTGTGTGTGTGTGTGTGTGTATGTGTGTATGTGTTTGTGTTTGGGTGTGTGCATGCACGTGCATGCCTAGGAGGGGCTTACCTTTAAGAAATTAAGCATCAGATGTTCTGAAGTATAATGAAGGTTATATAGACAGGAATTAGAAGTGTGGTTTGAACTCACATCTCATTCCAAACTTTGGAGCAGAAATGTCTAAAAGCCAACAGAGCTTTCAATAATGCTTACTTATATTCTACAACATAATTGAGAAGCTGGACAGATAGCTCAGTGGTTAAGGGCATGTGGTGCTATTGCAGAAGAACACTAATTTGGTTCACAGAACCCACAACAGGTGACTCACAACTGTCTGTATCTCTCTCTGGCTCCAGTGGATCCTACAGACCTTCTTCTGACCGCTACAGACACTACACCCATGTGCATATAACCTGCCCTGTAATATACATGTCATTCATTATTTTTAGTTTAAAAGTCTTTAAAATATACTTCCCTGGGCCCTAGGGCACATACCTGTAACCCTATCTGCTGGCGAGATTACAATAAGGGCCCCACAAATTGAATACTTGTTTGGACTACAAACTATAAACAGTGAGTTTAAGGCCAGCATACACAACTCAGAGCTGTCTCAAAAAACAAGAATCCAAGGCCTGCAGAGACAGTGCTACCTCAATTCAATCCCAGAGTCCACCTTAAAAAAAAGTGCTGGGCACTGGTGACGTGCATCTGTATGCACAGGCCTGGGGAGGCCTAGAGAGGTGGGTGCTGGGTCTCAATAGCCAGCATCCTAGCCTACTTGCCACAGTCCAGGCGAGTGAGAGACTCTGTCTCAAAATTTAAAAAAAAAAAAAAAAAAGAATGAAAAAAGAGAAGGACAAGAAAGAGAAGGAGGGGGGAAGCAAAACAAGTTAAAAAAAAAAAAAGTGGACAGCACCTAAGAATGAACAACCAAGGATGTGTTCTGGTTCACTTTGCAGGCCCTACATGGGTAGGCACCTGTAAACACGTGCACACTTGCATGCACATACACGCACGCATGCACACACACATACACGGTCTATCACATACAAAAAAACACAAAACACACATAAAAATATTGAGGATATAGTTGAGGAAGGTTACTTGCATGAGGCCATGAGTCCAAACCCAGTACAACTAAATACATATAGCTGAGCCAGCCAGGGTAGAGAAGGTATGCACAGAGACAAGCAGGGGACAGAGGTGTATACACAGAGACGAGCAGAGGTGTACATACAGAGATGAGCAGGGACAGAGGTACACACAGAGACCAGCAGGGACAGAGGTACACACAGAGACCAGCAGGGACAGAAGAGGTACACACAGAGACCAGCAGGGACAGAGGTACACACAGAGACCTTCTGCTTTGGCTTCTTAGCTAATTTCTCCACTGTTCAGCTGTAATGGAAAGGTAACAGGAGGCCCCCACCCTGGCTGCTGATCTGCCCTGTTGAGTGACGCCCAAACAGAATCCCCCAAAGAACACAGTTGTCTCCTAATCACAGCTGAGCTCATTACAGCGAACACTTCCTAGACGCCATTGCATTATAACCTGAAACCACAGCCAGTCTTAATTCTCCAGCTCCCGGTCTCTGAAACTCTACAGCTCTATTATTCAAGCCTGAAATATTCACAACTATCTATAAATTCAATTGTCAGCTGGTGGGTTTTATTCTAGACTTCACTCCAATCTAAAATTAGAGGCACTAAAATTCACATTAACTCTAAGAGGAATGTACTGAATAAGACTTTATTTCAAAAGAACACCTTTTTGTCAGAAAGAGCCGTTTGCAGGATGATGGCTTTATCTGTAGCCAAAGTGAATAAGCCCAATTCCACATTATGCTGTTAATGCAGAAATTTTAGGTCACATTGGATTAATAAAAAAAAGGTCTAAATTTAGTTAAGAATTATGAATAGAAATAACATGTGTCAAAATATGTAGGTAATATTTACTTTAAAGCTTCAATACAGTTTACGTTTATTTTATTATTTTAGGTGAAAAGAAAAGGACAAGGAGAAACAGCTTTCAAAAACCCCGTGAAGGAAGTAGAGGGGAATTATCAAGAACACCTTTGAGCTCAGGGGTAAAGGCCCGCCTAGCTAGCGTTCATAAGGTTATGGGTTCGATTCTCAGAACTGGTCTTTTTTTTTTTTTTAATGACAATGACATTTGTATAAAAGGGACAAACTTTTTGGAATTTAACAACCTTCCTGAAACGTAAGGACTTATAAAAACATTTGCCATACCGCTTAAGACATGCATGCTCTCAAGCAATTCTGATTATCATGCCTCCACATAGAAATACTTCTCAGCCGTTCATAGGGGTCTGCAAGTTATTATTATATATTTTATATCGCTTATAATTATATAAAGCATATTATATTCCTAATTATTTGCATATTAATTAGATTGTGTAAATGATTATATAAATTATTTTGGTGCTAGGTATTAAAGATGAGGAAAACCAAACTTCTCAGTAAATGCCCTGTTTGATTAACTATAGTGAACATTTGTGCGGAGTGAGAGAGAAAACATGGAAAAAAGGAAATGATCAATTAAAGTTGCTGCTGTAGGGGAAACAAGACAACATTTTGTGAGTTAACATTCAATTTATATTATAATTATCAAGCTAATTGTTTCTAGCAATACAGGTACTATGTAAGCTTGAATGAAGGGCTACCAGTTTGAGTCTTCACACTTCTATATCCACATGCAGGGTGGTCTACATTTCAAGGAAGGGATCCAAGCTTGGAAAACACTTTGGTTTGTTAAATGCTAATAAACAAAAATTTTCAGTGATATTACTTATTTTTAGCTAATTTCTCAAAATATGAGTTCTTTTCTAAGTATTGTTAATTTTTTGTAAGTCTGAGTGTTTTGTGCACATGCATGATGTGGTGCATGCGCATGCTCAGGGCTTGCAGCCTTCAGAAGTAGGTGTCAGATCCCCTGCAACTGGAGTTACACAGTTGTGAGCCACCATGCAGGTGCTGAGAACTGAACCCCAGGCCTCTGCAAGAGTGCACATAACTGCTGACCCATCTCTCCAGCCCCCAACCAGGAGTTTTTAATGTATTACATTTATGCATGTATATGTGCGTGCATGACATGGCATGTGTGTAAGGTCTGAGGACAGCTTGCTGGTTCTACAGTTCAGGTTCTAGAGAGAAAATTCGGGTTGTTAACGTTCCTCTGCGAATGCCTTTACTCCTGACCCATCTCCCTAGCCCCAAATATGAGTTCTTTTTTTTGGTTTTTCCGAGACAGGGTTTCTCTGTGTAGCTTTGCACCTTTCCTGGATCTTGCTCAGTAGACTAGGCTGGCCTCGAACTCACAGAGATCCACCTGGCTCTGCCTTCCGAGTGCTGAGATTAAAGGCATGCGCCACCACCGCCCGGCCAAATATGAGTTCTTAACACACCTATGTCTTATTTTCCTTTGTGTTTGTTTGTTTTGAAACAGGGTCTTGTGATTTAGCCCAGCCTGGCCTGGGACTCAGGCCCTCAGTATTCCTAATGTGGGATGACAGGAAAACAGCTATATTTTACCAAGGAGTATATTTTCTAATCCTATAAAAGAAAAAAACCCTAAAACCAAAACAAATAAAAAAAGGTTCACAATCCTGCAATCTCTGAAGTTGAGAGTTGAGGCAGGAGAACAGGAGTTGGAAGCCATTCTGGGCTATGCATCCAAGATGTCTCAAAAGAAAAACAAAGTTCGTATGTCTTAGAGGAAACTGTGTGTAGCAGTCTCCCTGTCCTCTCTTGATTATCACACTCAGGCAAGGCCTGAAACTTTTCCTACATGGATACCAGTGGCAAACAAATTCCAAAGCTAAATAAGGGTTGCTTGATGATGTCACCACTCTGTTTCTTCTGTGAGCTCCTGGAGGGTCTAAATAGGTACCTGTCATCATTAAAATTCAAAATGTTTTAAAAAACATCTCTCCAGCGTGTGTGCATGAGGACCCAGAAGCCAGAAATGGGGCACGTTTACAAACGATTCACAGGATTTCAGGATCAAAAAGGAGGGTGACATGACTGTCATGGAATTGTCACTTACTCAAAGTAGGCCTGATCAGACAGGGACTGGTCAGTTTTCTACCTTCGGAACTCATCAGAGGAAATATTTAAGTACTTTCGTTTAAAAAGAAAATCATGCTCTCAGTAGCCTCTAGTTATTTTTCATCAATGCTTTCAGAAGAAGCCCCTAGTCTAAGGCCGCATGCCCTCCAGGGACAAGCTGCAGAGCCAGTGACCCCAGCTTGGCTCCCCTGGCAGCCTGAGTTACAACTTCAAGCAATACTCCGCAATGTGGTCCCCACCCCACCCCCTCAACTAATTGCACTCTGTAAAGTGGCAAAATGTGAATCACTTAGTAAGGAAATGGGCACCAGCTGCTATTGTGAGAGACTGGAGATGCTGAAGAAGGGGAGAGCAGGCGAATGAAGTGTCATGCCAGAAATCAACGGTGCAACGTGTGATTTGAGCAAACATGACTACTTTGGAGAGACAGGGTGTCATTATGGCTTCACAGTAATACGCTGCTTTGACAACTGCTGTGGCTAACATACCATCATTGCATTAAGGTACACTGGCTTAGTTGGGGAAGGATGAGAAAGAGGTTTTTCTTTTAATAGGAAAGATCTTCAGGTCTGCCTGGTTAACCTCATAGGAGGAGATCACTGATTGTAAATGAAGAATCATAAAGCCTGACCCAGATGCTCAGAAAGACTAAAATACATGGTCGACATACACATGCACACACAAGCATGAGTGTCTAATTGTACAAAGGGCAGCCAATTCACTAGCATAGATTTTTGTGTAACATGATTAGATCACAATCACTCAGTAATGCAGCTTCTTTGAGAGAGGTGCTTGTGCATTTGGTCCAGAAGACTCTAACTTAGTCCACCCCAAGAAAGTGACCTGGCTGTGTAGGTTGGGGATACGGACAGAGCCCCCCAGGAAAAACTACCGGGTCCTGTTCCTATCTGAGTGGGAAGCTCTCCCATCTCGGCAAGGGTCTCCCCAAATACCCAAAGTTGGGGAGAAGAGACTTGAGAGCACACGAAGTGAGGCTTCAGCTCCTGTCTGGATGGTGCGTCCTCCGTGAACTGTCACTTCAAGCAGGAAAACATAACCAACGCTCACATTCAAGTCTTCCTCACTCTTCCCCTGCACTGAGTTCATCAGTGCTCCTGGTTTAAGGCCAAGGGACCCCTGAGTCTCAGGTTATCTTCCAACATTCAAAGCCCTACCCAGAGGACTCTGTGACTGTTCTTGCTGCAAGACCTAGAACAAAGGAAGATGGGAGAGGGGCCCTTTTCTCCTTTTCACCCCCAAAGGCAGGGGTGATGCAGTAAGAAGATCACCCAACCTCACAAGAGCTGGGCACGTGATAAATGTGTAGAGATTGCTGTAGAAACACCCACGTCCATTTTTCCACACTTGGAGCCAAACACCACCATGGATCACCTTGTTGTGACCTACGTTGTCTATTTATTCAGTTGTTAATTTTCAAGATCAATTTTTAAATTTTTTTACAGGTCTGAATGTTTTGCCTGCATGTATGTATATTTACCACATCCATGCCTGGGGCTCACAGAGGCCAGAAGAGGGCTGGAGAATCCCCAGGAACTGGAGTAACAGACAGTTGTGGTCAGACGTGGGCACTGAAAGCTCTCTCAGCTGAGCCATCTCTCCAGCCCCTTTATTTTATTTTTCAGGACAAGGTCTCATGTAGTGCATGCTGACCCTGAACTTCCTGTGTAGTTGAGGCTAGCCTTGAACCCCTGATCCCACTGCCTCTGCTCTTTCCACGTGGAGATTACAGGCCTGCACCATCACCAGCTCGTGCTGAGCTCCAGACTGCTTTTGCTGTAGTAAACCCCTGTTGCTTCCATACTGCCCAGTGATTTATCCTGCTTCCTGGTTGATGAGTGTCATGGATGAGGAATGGAAAGGCTCTGTGATGTCACCCCATGTCATATGTTAAGACCATCAGTGGTTTCCATATTTAAGGATTCGATCTGACTAAGATGTGCTGAGCAGTGTGATTTATCTTTAGCTTGTTTTCTTGGACTTGTTTCAAACCTGGGGGTGAGCATCTCTTCTTTATAGCTCCTAGATACAGTGAGTGAGCAAATCAATAAAACTGTTAAATGTATAATAATGCTGGGTAATTGTATACACGAAGTTTTGCATAATTAACTGTCTGAGATTTTCTTTAATATAATGGGCACTCATGTAACATGGAGTAAGCTTTAAGTCTATGAAATATACATTTTATATGAACCACTATTCTGCTTAAAACTCCAGCTTAATGATCATCTACCTAGGCTTTGAAGGAAGTGCTTTCTTCCACTGCCAAATCCAAATCAATTCTTATGACATTACTTTATAACTAACACGATATTTAACTGATGGTGGCTATTAACTATTATACAGAATGGCATTCAAGTACTGGAACATAGTAGGGGGAAATACCATTTAGTTTAAACAAACTTCTGCCATGTAGTCAATACTATTGAGGCAAATTAAGTGTTTTAACAAGTGTATGTATTTGTTCTTAATGCAGCTTAATTAACTATGTCCTCGAAGCTGCCCAGAGACATGATACCTGTGGATCTTAGAAACTTTCAACGTGCCAAATCAGACACTCAGTATGCAGTACACATTGGAAAACAATCATTTCATCTCAAGAAATAATTTTTATTTTACACAAGTTAGTCTCCTGGGAATCCACAGACCAAGGAGCAGAAGGGCTTTAGAACAGAGTGCCCCTGCTGTCAACCCATGTGGGTATGAGTGTCCCAGGGTGAACAGGGTCACCAGCCCAGAGAGCACGAAACAGCCCTGGGCATTGGGTGGAGACTATCACTAAAAATGAAGGTTCTCAGAGTGCAAAAACTACCGAAGATAAATCATCAGAATGAAGCCTATGATGGACTGAACCCAACATTTGCTGGGTCTTAGAGATTTACTACACCATGAGCAGACCCCCTCTGTAGCCAGTCTTCAGCAAAGAAAGAGCAGACTGCTTCTACAAATCTCCGGTCTTTCACACAGAAATATGGATCAATAAAGTTTGCTCCTGTTTAGACAATTCTGTCTTCCAGCAGTCAAGGAGTACACGGCAGAGAAGTCGGCACAACAGGGGACTGACAGCTAAATGAAGCCCTTCTCACGCTCTCGCTGGAGAAGAAACAAACAGACGCTCCACTCACAGGAAGTCTGTACCCTGATCTTTACAAATGACAATAGAATATAGATGCTACACATACACACTCCAGTGGTGGAGTTCACAAATCAAACCCAGCTCAATGAAAGCTCTGGCTGCCTGAATGGCCCTTCCTAGTCTTTTGGAAACAATGAAACAGGAAATAAGAATTCTATCAGGAGTGCCTGTAAGTGGAAGTCACCCTTTGCTCATTAATAAAATATTTTGCAAAAGCAGTTACAATTACCCACAGAGCAGCTGCCTCCAGGGACACATACTAGACACTTAGAGGGGGGACCCAAATCTACCCCGAAACGGGTGAATTGTGCTAGTAAGACAATCTGAATGCTGAGTAGGAATCTTTAAAAAAAAAAAAAAAAAAGGTTGCTTTAAGCACATAGAAAACTTCTGTACTCAGGGAGATTTGCAACATGACTTGAGATGGGATATCACATCTGCTGGACAGTGCTTAAACTCTATTTATACTTTTAAGGTGATAGCTTAGTCTGCAAGTCAACATCTGGATGTAAAAAAAAAAAGCAGCTGGTTTGGGGGCTATTGTGACTGCAGACTAAGTTAGGGGGATACTCAGTTGGTATCAGGTGTGGTCCAGCTGAAGCCCAGTGGTGAGGAGGGGTCAGTTAATTATTCATTTGGAGACTCTGCCCATGTCTAAATAACTCCTTGAGCTGGCTGCTTCAAAGAGACGATGGAGCTCAACACACAAGCCCCACGTGCAGGCAAAACAAAGTAACAGAGTCCACATCTTCATTTAATCCAGGCCATGGAAGTGACTATGGATTTGTTCTGCAGCCTATGGGCTTTGCACAAAGGGATTTATTCTGCATCAGACGGGGCACGAGAAGCCATCAAAGAGCAGGGTTCTGATCAGAGGGACTCCTGTGCCGTTTGTCACATCCAAAGGTCCAAACACTAGCGTGGAAAGGATCATTTCTAAATCTTATCTGTCATTCAAAATACTTGATTTTTTTTTTAAGAACCGTCTACTACAGTAGGGTTCTCTGGGCCTGTTTAGACCCCAGACTTGTCAGTGCTGGACTCAGTAGGACACAGTGCGCATATGTATATTAACAGATTATCTTTCTGGAAACTCGCCCTATCTCGGGGGAAGCTGTAGCAACCACATTCAGGGAAGACTAGCTGGTCCAGGACAGAACAGTGACCATATGAGGTTGGAGTGGGCAGCTAGGTTCTTGGTGTGTTCCTAGAAATGGCTTTCTTCTTTGCCCATTTTCCTGTAAGGTGGGAGGTGCTGGCGGAAAGGGCAATTCTGTGCAATCAGTGTTTAAGTGGTTGTTTGTCCCAGTGTGTGACACCATGCTGTCAGCTAGCAGCAGGGAGCCGCTGAGTTGTTACTACATTTGATTTGACTGCCAGTAGGAACCTTGGTTTCTACCCGGCTGCTGGCAGCTCCAGCCTCAGCGAATCTTCTCTTCATTTCTGCAGATTGTTTGGACAACTCTCTTCTGCTTCCTTTTTCTGGGATATGTAGAGAGCCTAAAAAGCCACATGGATTTGCAAGAGGCAATCCCAGGACTGTTCTCCTGAGCGTATCAGACCCCAGTGGTCTGTGGAGAACCTGATCACACAATCTGTCTACCATTTGGAGCCACGTAGAGTCCCTGTGCTTTAACACCATTCTTAAATTCTGATTTCCTAGGTTGGCACAGGTCAAGGCAGAAGCAGGTTGATCATGTGCTCTGCACCCACGTCTACAACTTCATGAGTTTATTTCGGCTGAGGGAGGAGGCAGCCTGTGTCACTTACTTTTTTAATTATTATTTTGTTAAAATATTGCTATTTTTAGGGGTTGCTTCTGGCAATTTTCTTTTTCTTTTCTGATTTGGGAACTTTACTATATCACACCACCACCTTTCTCCTTAAAACATATATTTCAGTAGGGGAGGTGGGGAGAGATGAAGAGGTAGATGGAAGGTCAACCCAAATTAAGTACACATGAAACAGTTGTAAGGAAACCTGTTATTTAAGCTAATTTAAAAAAATTAAGAAACTCAGAGTTAATTCTTTATTAATGACTTTGGTTATTAAGATTTTCAAGGAAAGATTCCCAAAGAATGCCTCTGACAAGTCTAAAAATGTATAACATTTTTGGAAAAAATATAAAAACATATGTATGAATCAAACGGGTTGTGAGAGAGAGAAAATAAATCCCTCAGAGACATTAGGAAATACAGAATTGAATGGAAAAGTAATTAACACTAAAGAGCTAAAACTGTAATTAAGCAAAATTTCATTAAGAAGAGGTAGGTGAGCCTGGTTTCTGAAGAGTGCTCTGTGACAATAAAAGGAGGCAGGCTTCTGCGCAGGGCAGGAAAGCCGTGTCTTTAACCAGATCAAATTCTTGAAATTGGCTGTCAAGACAGGATTGCCGTGATTTATACCCGTCTATCAAGTGCGAGGAAGGCAGACACGGAGCACAGAGGCAAGCTGCTGCCACGGCCATTCGCAAAGAGCCCTTAATTTCCCCAGCACCATCTGTTACCAAATCTGATCCACATTCCCCTTTAATCTGGTTTACTTCCATAACACTAATTCTTCCCCAACCTTTATGAACATGAACCACACATACACACACACACACACACACACACACACACACACACACACATACACACACACACACACACACACACACACACACACACACACACACACACACCAAGCTCCGGTTGTTGGTGAGTGAGAAATTGAATGTTACAGAGTAAAGATGTTAAGGCTCAGTGACTTACAGGAAGCACTTTTTTTTTTCTTTTCCATTAAAATGTATTCCTGAGAAAGGGATTTGTTTCCCCCCAATGCTGAGATATGAAATTGTTCATATTTGAGGTGGAAAAAATGATGATATAAAAGTAGGCTGGGGACATGAAAGCAGAAGTTGTCATGAGACACAATTGTTGTCAACTTTAGTCACTTCAGAACTGGCTCTAAGACCACTTTGTCACGGCCTTCACATCTAGAAAGCCTGAAATTGTATTTTTGTTAAGGAAATTCAAGAGGGCGGTGTATCTATTCAAGAAAAATACAGAAGGGCAGAAATCAAAACCTGGGAGAAACGGAACAGGAAAAATGTATGTCTTGAAATAAAGGGATGTACACGGACACACGCTCGTCTCTCTCTGGCTGGGCTTCTATTAGCGAGCGCTTGTGATTCACCAAGGCTCGACCCTTTGCCAGGATAATAACCAGCACACAATAATGAGCCTGCCGAGCTATAAAATTATAAAGTGCTTTCTGCATCAGAGAAAGATTAAACTATGCTCAGTAAAGATTTAGTGTAAAATGCATTTTATTGCTTCCTAAGTCTGTGAAAATTTGTTATCTCTAAAGGCAATACTATATAAAGACGCACGGGCATGCATTACAAACTGAGGGGGAAAGTGTGCTTTGAATACTGGCCTGATTCGCATTATGCTTCTGCTCACTGGACTCACTACCTAATTCTGTTAGCATCAGAAGAAACATCAGGTTTTCTTGTGACACTGACTGTGTCACATGGTACATCACCCCGAGTGTTAGTGAATATCCTGCAAGAACGTGATTTTAAAAATCTTTCTATTGATCCTAGGTATGATTATCACTCATAAATACATTTCTGTAGAGAAGGTTTTAAATAAAGGCTGACCACAATCTGGTATTACCTTAAGTCCTAATACTTTAAAAATCCTAATCTGTTATGTAAAAGGCACATGCTTTCAGGAGGGAATTTTTCATTTTATGGGCAGAGTCATATAATGAGATATATAGATCAGAACAATAAAAATCTTTATTTTTAAGCTACAAGAGATTATAAAGATAAACATTTTAGATGCTAAAATATAAAGCAACTTGAAGCCAGAAAAAAATGCTTATACATAAAAATCCTACTCTGTGTGTGTGTGTGTGGGGGGGGTGGATTTATCACTAAAAATACATCACTGGTTACCATAAATTTAAAGAACTAATGATTGTACCAACGATGCTCTAGAAGACAACTGTTAAAAGTAAGGAATATGGTAATTTTGATATTACATACTTTTTAGCATGTGTACTCTAAGCATAAATGAAAGAGAAAAGTTTCAGCTCCTTTGCACACACGCAAGTGCTGAAAACTCCAGAGACACATCACAACTGTGCTCTTAAATATTCACTAAGAAGCATAAAACTGCGTAACCAAGTGTGTGTCATAGTACTGTCCATAGTCTACTGTCCAGAGTCCACACCAGAAAAGAGAGTCCCATGGCTGAGGGACAAATTGTGTTACATATACACACATATATATGCCATTTACATATAGACACACACATGCATATTCCCATATATGCCTACAGAGCCCTACTCACACTCACAGACACATATACATACCTGTGTGCACACATGCACACACGTACATGTTCATACATATGCAGACACACAGACACATGTACATACCCATGTGCACACACATACACTCACATATGTGCACACGCATGCATGCACAGTCACATATATGAGCACACCTAGAGGAATTCTAGTCAACAATACAGGAAAGGAACTGTGATTCAAGGGCACAGCTGAGCTCAAAGCCACCCTGGCAAAGAAGCAGTGTCATGAGAGATGTGCTGCTCCACACTGGCTCTAGAGCAATGGAGAAGCCGCTTCAATCTCATGGATTGGGGCATCTTAGAGCTTCGGTGCATTTGCTGACGTGCATAGGAGACTGGTGGTTGGCTGTGTGTGACCCAAGTCACACTTGTCCTTGAGTTAAACAACACCTCAAATATTTGTGTTGTTGCGTGTAAACAACATATCTTCATAAAGTTTATCTAAACAAAGTGTCATGACCGAAGAACCAGAGGTTTCCATCAGCTCCTATGCCCTGGAAAAAGCCTTTCTGTCTTACTTGTTTTTAAGACAAGATCTCAGTCTGTAGCCCAGGCTGGCATCAAACTCACAATCCTCCTGCCTCAGCTTCTTGAGTGCTGGGATTATAGACATCTACCATCACGCCTAGCACTGCGCTGGCTCTTAAAAACAGATCTACACATCAGGATGCAGTGGAGTAAGGTTTACCAGGGATTCTTGGAGCAAAGACAGAATGCAGATCAAGAAACAACTCTTTATTTCTTAGGTCTTTTTGTAAAACATAGGCCCTCAATGAATAATTCTCTACTGATTTAAAAAAATAGTTTTCTTTACAATCTGCTTTGAAATTCTGTAAAATATTTGTCATCACCAACATAAAATAATCCCCAATATCTGGTGTACATTTTGGCAACAAAGAAAATTCATGACTTCCTTTTTTCATTCCCTAACACCTGGCCCATGAGAAAACCCTTTAGTCAAAATATTGTATGTGAATGTCAACAGGAGCAGGTGAGTTTTAAAAACTGGTTTGGGAACCAGATGTGGTGGCACATGCCTTTAATCCCAGCACTCAGAAGGCAGATGCAGAGGGATCTCTGAGTTCAAGGTCAACCTGGTCTACACAGGGCGTTTCAGGGCAGCCAAGACTATATAGCAAGACCTTGCTTCAAACAAACCAACAAACAAAAATCTGGCTTAGAAGACCAGCAGAGTAGTGCACACCTGTAATCCCAGAGCTTGGGTGATGAAGGCAGGAAGATCAGGAGTTCAAGGCCAGCCTCATCTCAGCTACATAGTAAGCTTCAGGCAAGTCTTGGCTACATGATGAGATTGTGTCTCAAACAAAAAGCTGATTTGTTTGGATTTTACAATAAGAAAGGAGGAATTGGAAGAGAGGATAAACCCAAGCTTATGGTTTGTGAAGTGGGAAATGAAAACAAGAAGAACAACAGTCAGGTCTGGTGTCACAGGCTTGTACTCACAACCGTTCAGAAAGCTGACGCAGGAGGATGACAAGAATAAGTCCAACCTGGGCTACAGAGTGAGTTAAAGTCCAGCCTGGGCAACGAAGACCCTATCTGAAAATTAAAAAGTAAAAATAGGGCTGGGATTATAGCTCAGTGGTATAGTAATTGCTTAGTTTTGTGGATAAAAGAGAGCTGAAGAGAAAGGAAGGAAAGAAGGAAGGAAGGAAAGAAGAAAGGAAGAGAAGTGACCATATATTTTTAAGGGTACCTGTTCGTAAAAATCTGAGTGGGTAAAATTTCTAAGAAGGTATCCAGGAAGACCATTTGCATTGTAACATAAACACATTTTAAAAGAATTCTGTCCTCATTCTGCCTGATGTGTCTCAAGTAGCAACATCTGTGTGCCCTGCAGGCAGGAGAGGGAGCCTGTCACCCAGTAGGTATCTTAACTTTGACAAACATGAAGGCCGCGTGGGTAAAATTCTTACCAGGTAAGAATGATGACCAGAGTTCAGATCTGCAATGCCCACATATATGCCAGCAAGACTGGCCAAACTGTCCAGCTTTGGGCTGAAGTAAGAGACCCTGCTTCAATATGTAACCAAGAAAGACACCCCATGTCATTCTCTGGCCTCCATATACATGTGCCCACACATACCATATGCAATATACACACCCCAAACCACTGTTGTTTTTCACATGTACACTATTGCCTATCTCCACCCATCGATTTCAGTAGAACAACTGTCCACTCAATATTGTATTTCTTTTTAATTTCACCCTATTCCTGAGTTGTTGAGGGAATAAACAAATGCATTGATAAACCCATAAGCCACAGATTCAATCCCAAACTAAAGTGTTCTTCATATGATGTGAGACACAGCAAGACTCTCAAGTATCTATGAGATAAAGCACTAAGCATGAGAAATGGCATTTTCCTATCTCCTTGGGTCCCAGTAAGCCTGCTAAGAGGCTAGCATATTGGGTGAAATTGCTGCACAGCCAACAGTTCTAATCATGTTGGAGTTTACCAACATGGGTTCATTGATTGCCTTCCATGGTTCTGCCATGTCATCTACAGGACTGCTGCCAAATCTGTAAAATGGAACAGGTATCACACTGGGAATTGTGGGAGCAGTAAATGACCATCCTCTGCGGATACAGTGTTGAATTCAGTGACTCTTGAAGAGGAAGCAAGCACTTTTGGAAGGGAGGCTGACCTGCTGGTGGGCCCGGAGCGAGGGAGGAGGAGCTGTAGAGAATACTCACAGGGGATCTGGAATGAGCCAAGGGGGTTTAGAGACGAAATGAGGGCTTCAGTGTCCCATGTTTGAAATGCCTTATTACACAGATTAGATGCCTTTTGTTTTTCAGATACCAGGAGTGTACAGAGGCAGCAAAGGAGAAAAGAGACAGAACCAAACTTGTGTTTGTATCCAACATGTCTTTTCCAGTGTCCTTAATCTCCTCAAGTCACATTGTAGACCTATAACATGATGGGAAAGAGACGAGGTGAGTAAATCCCAAGTATTCAGTCATTCAAGCAGATCAAGCCTGAAGATGAGTTGAAGCAAGCCGAGGTAAAGTCATGGAAAGGAAGGGGGCAGCTGCTGTGATGCAGTGGTGAGCTCTTATCTAGCCTGCGTGAGGCCTCCAGTCTGATCCAGCATGGCACACCCACAGCGGGGACATCATCACAGGGTAGGGTGGGGTGATGTCTGAACTTCTAGTAACCCACAAATAATATATGATAGTCAGGTTAAAATTACCTGGAAAGCTTTTAAGATTTTTAGTTTTGTTTGAATCAAACAAATGATAAAATCAAACGCTCTATGATGGAGCTGTTCTTTATATTGGTTGCTGATGGTGCCTGTAGTCAAAGCACCTTGTAGAAAATTAGACATACATAAAATTAGACACAGAACTAGATGCCCGCAGAGACATGAATGTTTGTGAATCTGTCTACACTCAGAAAGTATGTAATATTACTACAGTGATGTTTTGTTCTGGTTGATGGAGCCTGAGACCTCCACATGCCAGGCAAGTGCTGTGCCCATGAACTACAGCCCTAGTCCACATTTCCCCTTTCCTTTTTGTTTGTTTGTTTGTTGTTGTTGTTGTTGTTGTTGTTGTTGTTGTTTTGAGGGAGTCTCACTTGTAGCCCTGGCAGGCCTGGAACTCACTCTGTAAATCAGGCTGCTTCCCAGAGATTGCCTACCTCTGTCCCACAAGTGCTGGGATTGATAGCATGGGCTAAGTGTCTCAGTAAGTTCCCTTGGCTGTCCCTGAACTCACTGTAGCCCAGGCTGGCCCCGAATGTGATCTTCCCAAATTGTCCTTCTGAGTGGCTGGGATGACAGGCCTGTGCCACCAGCTCAGCTTCGCTATAGTACTGTGGCACAGCTCTGCCAGATCTATTTCTTTGAAAAAAACTGTGTAGAAAGAAGTAAATAGGACTTCTCCTTGCTGTTCATATTAAATCCAAGTGAGTCTACAATTGTCTAAAAATAAGTTTCAACTTACTTATTAATTAACAATTTCATTTACTAATTGTAATTAAAATTTTTATCAGAAGCACAAGCTGTATAACTGTATTCTACTTCACATGTACCCCTAGTAAATTTTTGTTATGCTGGGCAGATGTGAGCTACTTAATAAATTTGTCACTTAACATACATTTTTGTATTATAAAGGTATGACTGTAAGGTGTTATATCAACTGAAAACATTTTCCACTACTGTTATAACTGATCATACCAGCATCTATGTCTGATTTGCATCTGTCTAGGATATTCTTATAAATACTAAAACACTGACTGTGGACAATAGGAAGTCAGGTCATAAAAACACAGCACAGAGGGAGCCAGACTGCCCTCCTCTGATCCCTTTTGGAGACTTTGGTAAGGTTGTTACTTGAGTGTGGTGCCTCACAACTGTAATCCCTAGAATTCAGAAGCCTGGGGAGGAGGCAGGGGGATTGTCAAGGGTTCAGTTCCAGCCTTGGCTATACAATGAGTTCCAGGACAGCATGGATTACAAAGTGAGACCCCATTTCAAACACATAAAACTACCAAAACAACAGTAACAAAAGACGCCGTTCTTAAGAACTACCAACAAGATTCCTTATGTTCCAAGAAGAGGTCTGGAAAATAGGTTTCTTTTTCCTGTTGAGGTAGAGAAAGACAGGAGAATCTGCTGCACTGGTGGTCAATGACCCCAAAGTGATTGTTTCATTTCTAATTTCCATATGAGGAAGCAGGGCTAGGGAGAGTGAGAATCAGCTTCAACTCTTTACTCAGGACTACAACAGGCCACATCAGAGATATTTAATGTCATTGTTTTAATGCTAAATTATTTTCATAAATGCATAGGACAAAATATTATTTTTAATTTTTTGGATTGGAATAATCAAATCTTAAAGTGACTATGTTTCTGGTTTGTTTGTTTTGAGACAGGGCAGACCAGGCTGGCCTTGAACTCAGAGATCCTCCCACTTCAGTCTCCCCTTGCTTGAGATTAAAGTTGTGCAGCACCATGCCTGGCTAAGCCTGTGTCTAGCTTTGGAATATAAATTTGTACTTATCTGGGACTGTCACAGTAAGTGCCGGGACTTTTGTAATTTGTTGTGATTTATGTATGTAAAGATTTGGTTGGGGTTGGGGATTTAGCTTGCGCTAGGCAAGCGCAAGGCCCTGGGTTTGGTCCTCAGCTCCAAAAGAAGAAGAAGAAGAAGAAGAAGAAGAAGAAGAAGAAGAAGAAGAAGAAGAAGAAGAAGAAGAAGAAGAAGAAGAAGAAGAAGAAGAAGAAGAAAGACTTGGTCAATGCAGGTTGAATTTGACTGATTATTCACCAGCATTAGCTCACAGCTTGTATGGGATTCCCTTCTCTTCTCAGAGCCCAAGATGACTTTAATTTCATCACTTTCACACCTTCCCTACTCTGTCTATGACAAACACGGTGCTCAGCTTCAAAGGGAAAGAAAACAAAGGTTTTTTGTTTGTTTGTTTGTTTGTTTGTTTTTGTGTGGGTTTTTTTTTTTTTGCCCAAAAGGAAAACATGGTATGTTTTAGGAAGAGCCAAAGTAGCCACCCTGAGCATTACTGTGAAGTTACGCAAGAAAGTGTTGAAGTTGAGTTCTGCATCAGATTCCATGTGGATAAAAAGTGACTCAGATCTGAGAGAGAATAAGTAGCTAGTAACAACTTCTAAACTAGCCAATTACCTTCAACAGTCACCGCCACTAATAACCACATAGAAAACACAACAGGGCGGTGGGCATGAGACCCTTCATTACCTGTCCAGAAAGGTGATTTCTGTTCCTGAGGCACATTCCCCGTGAATGACCCATAAGAATCTTTGTGGTTAAGCTTCACCATGCACAGTGCTAAACATCAGAGTTCCCTACCTGGGGGGGGCAAAGAAATCACACCCCAGAAGGCCATGGTTCATCAGCTCTGTGACAGTTAGCCTGTGCATTGTGTGTAAGAATTCATCCACCATTGCTCCATGGCTGCAAGTGAGGCAGATACCCAAGCTTTCCAGTCTCCTGGAGCACAGAGGCCAACAGGCAAACTCCACGCTCATCACTAAGTCTTGTGGTTGGCTGCAAATGGACCAAACATACTGAAGTGATGGCCCAGGTGCAGGTGTAAGCTGCATATGAGAATCTAGGATGGAGAGTCAGAAACAAGCTCAGGGGGGAAGAGAAAGAAAGGGGTGGAAAGGATGGAGGCAGCTTCATCACCTTAGAAACTTCTCTAAGAGTGGTTCTGTAACTTGGGAAACTGAGGTCCAGGAACAAGAACAAAATGTCCTATCTTCACACATGCATACTGGTCCCTTAGCTCCAAAACTGGACTGGCAGATTAGCAGACACAGATAACATCTTATTCATTCATCCACTTTTCTATCTCATACAGCCTCACAAAACTGGAGGGTGAGTATGTCAAGGTTACACCCACCCAGCACAGATAAGGGGTTTTCACATTATCTAACCCATACTTCTGTGTCAAATGTGTGGTCAGATTGAAACCAGACCATCTATTGAAAAATCTGCCCAAGATTTTTCTAGTGATGGTTTGTGATTGGTGTTTGTGATTGGTTGACTAGTGAGTACAGGGGGTTGTTGCCTTCATAGTTTTACTAAATATGAAAGCAAAAGATTTATGTTATGGGGGATAAGGGCAAGAATGCAGTAAAAATGAGAAAATATGGCAACCGTGTGCTGTACATCACCAAAGGGATAATTATTTATCTAAAAACTTGGCATTGTTAGACTTCCAACACACAGTGTATGGAATTCATATATTCAAAGGGGGGATCATAATAAGCTGCCAGCTGGAGGTGATGGATATGTGTTTAAACCCAATGACCAAAATCCTAAGTCTGCCTGTCACAGAGAGCCAGGGAAAAATGGAATTTTCCTCTCATAACTCTCGATGCTGAGAGAGAGGGAACCTGGACGAATGATGAGTGGCTCACTCTAATGCACAAATGGACACTGAGCTCAGGGAACACACATGAATAAAAGGTCATCTTCTTAACCAATGCCACTGTCACTTGTTACACTCGGAGAATGAATGGAGCTGGGGAGACTTCTGCCCCCTTGGTGTCTGGAAAACACAAGCCCAACTTGCAACAAAGGCTGGGAAATCTTCACTTACAAATTTATTTTTAAATTACAAGTTCATTTACAAATGAGCTTAAAAGTCAGAGAAAGGCCTGAATCAGGTTTATCTGCTCACTAATACTTGTTATGCGGATGTGACAAGAAGGGTTGACCCAACCCACTTGATTGATGACAGAGGCTTATGATTTTTCCTCCTTTCAGGTCCAGAAGGATCCCTATGTCTTACTTACAATCTATCAGAAAAGGTATGTGGCCTGTGTATAACATATACATCCACTTAGTAAGTCAGCCTGGGCTGAAATTTAACAATGCCATCAGGCATCATCCTTCTGGGGCAAGAGACTGGGGCTCCAGTATCTCCCACATCATCTGTTCCTTCTATTATATGCTCTCCTACTTTTATTGTTTTGTTTTCTGTTGAGACAGAACTTCTTGTAGCCCAGGTTGGCCTCCAACTAACTAGCTATATAGCAAAGGATAACCTTGAAGAGTGATTCTCCCTCTTCCTCCTCCATACTGGGGTGACAGGCATGTAGTAGTGAGGATTGAACCCAGCGCTTCTTACATGCTAGACCAGCACTCTACCAACTAAACCACATTTCCATTCCCCTCTCATAGTATTTGGTGATTCCCGCCTCTACACACCCCTACACATACAACCTGACTGAACTCTCAGGCTCAAAGTCTGACAAAGTTATTGTCTTAAAGAAAAACAGAGTAATTTTAAACTCAAAGAAGATTCTAGCTACTTCAGATTTTCAAGATCCATGTGATGGCAATTTTCTTTCACACTCAGCAAATTTACAGTAACAAGATGTTCCCCTGACAAATTAATCACGTTCTAAGCATTTCATCGGATAAATAAAATATCTCCACGGGAGGGTAAAATCAGCTCAATCAGTTGGTAAAATCTTTCCTGCAGAAAACTGCCTGAAATGAGTGGGGGATGGCCTCACAGGCATGCTTGCACACATATAATCATTTATGCATGGGAAAAAATGTGAGCTGAGCTCTCATGTTGTTAACCATAATCCATAAGGTGCTCTGAGCACCATGTTCAGACAACTAACTGTTCACCTGCCTCTCACAAGACAGGAGGAACGGGAGGTAAGAGGGTCTCTTAAAATACTGTAACTTCAGGGCAATCTGCTAGAATCTCGACTTTGTCCTTCAGTTCCCTTAGGGAAGAAGATTCAGGCCTGGAGAGATGGTTCAGCCATTAAATGCACGGGGCTGTTCTTCCAGAAGACTCAGGTTTGCTTCCCAGCACCCACATGGTGCTCAAAACCATCTGAAACTCCAGTTCCAGGAGATCGGAAGCCCTCTTCTGGCCTCCTACAGGCACTGCATGCACAAGGCACACAAACGCACAGGCAACACACACACACACACACACACACACACACACACACACACACACACACAAGTGGAGGAAAATTCCTTTTGTTTCTATAGTTCTCTCAGTGGTGAGAATGAACTCTTGGCTTTTCATCACCATATTCTCAGCCCAGTTTTCCAGGCAGGTCAGGAGCCAGCAAGCAGCTAGGCTTCTGCCTCTGCCTTGCTTTTCCCCCTGCTAATTTCGGAAAGTGAAGCTGGCAATTATAAGTAGTGGGAGACTGATAAGGACGCACACATGCACAAGAAATAGGTTCAATTCAAGCTCCCTGACTAATCCTTATTATGACTCATTTCGCCTGCAGAATTTGTCGGTTGAGGTAAGAAGCTAATTTGGCTTTGAGAAGTGAAATCTCAGTTTGTACTTCCCTTCTAGTGCTACTAACAACCCCGTTATTAAGAGCAGAGTGGTAGGGAGAGGGCGTGGAATATTTCTGGACTGCATGGTCTTGCCAGGCACTTTTTGCTTAACGTACTTTAAGCAGAGGCATTAATTTCACTTGAACACACAGTGTGTACCATTCAACCTTGGTCCCCAAATAAAATATATTATTTTTAAAGCTGATATCCAATATGCATTCTGACTGGACCCTGAGACCGACAATAAATGGTCAGACAGCCTGAAAGAGCTTCCCGGGGAATGGTAACAAAATAACGTCAGTGATTTTCTTGGCTGTTCCATCCATTTGTGTACATACGCTGCTCTTTGGTCTGTACTCCTCACCTAGTGGCCTGTCTCCCCTCTTAGGAGGGTTCTCTCCCATCAAATAGAAGTCAACATTATCAGTATGTTTTAAGGCAATAAAGGAACCTGGCATTGTGCCTGGGCAATCGGGACATCCCCAAGCCAAAGATGACCAGGACACATTGTCTTGACTGCTTAAGTAATGCCATTCTATTTATTGTCCTTGCTTTTGGGAAACCCCACATGGTCACCTCACCTCCCCACTTATACAGCCATAAAAATCCCTGTGATTCATTATTACACCCCTCTTCTTCCCCATGAGCGGGGTAATGAAGTTCTTTATGGGGAGCTATTAAGCACCACGAATGCTGTTTGCTTCTTATCCATATAATTAATAACACTATAACTGTGAGGAGAACCCGTGTTTCAAGCGGCTAGCTCACCATAAGTGCAGCTGATCTGACTGAGCTGTCAATGGCAGATCCCATGAGGAACCACTGAAGAAGGGTTTTCTTTTGAAATCTATGGTGTGTTATACAGAGTCTTTTATGGGCCTTCATTTTCTCTCTTTACTTTAGTTTTCATGATATCAAAAAGACTTACCAATTTACTCCATAATTACAAAGTCAGCATTCTGCAAAAGTAAGTCACAACACTAATTAATAACCTGCTGGGTGTCTTCTTGAGAAATGATAATATTTTTCTTTTAAAATTCCTAGCAAATATTTGGGTTCATGGTTTTCTCTAATAGATGACACTCACGCCTCTAAATAACATCCCCCATGAACATCATAATCAAATAAAAATGAAATCCACACCCAGTTATATTCTTGACTCTTATTAGATTCAAAGGGGAAAACTGTAAAATGCTGGAAGGGTTGGTCATGGGAGGCATAGTGCGCTATCAGCTGCTCATTGGTGAAGTTCCCATTGTTGTTTTGTGAACATGGGTGCATTCTAGATACCCCCTGTGGAAACAAATATGCTATGAGGTGATCTTAAGATACTTAAAATATAATACTTACAAGTATTAAATATCCCAGTCACCACCAACACTAGCAGAGCAGACCTGACAAAATCATGCCCTTGGAATTATTCCAGCCCCACCCAAGTCAAAGAGACTCCACATCCTTTTGTCACACTATTAAAAAGAGCTGGAGTCCATAAGGCTGCATCTTTTATAAGAAGGTAAAACGTTTAAATCAGTACAGCAAGTCTTGGCGAATATAAAGCATTTAAAGGGATATGCAGACGACCAAGAGTTCTCCCAGGAGTAACAGTTTATAAAAATGAATGCTGTGTGTGTGAGGAGCTGTGAGCTATATTTGTGGAGCTCCCTGAAACTGTCTTAGGAGCACTGAGTCAGCCCCCTCCCTCAAAGTCAAGGACTACCACTGGTGTGGTCCCCTGTCAGCTCTGTCCTCTGCCTGCTGGGACATTTTCTCAGCAACTCAGCAAGGAAGTTTCCTGAGGAATGATGGTATCAGAACCATGAGAGGCACCTATTATGAATTCCTGGTAGATGGAATGTGGAGAGGGAAGGAATTCCTTTTCACAAAGGCGGAGTATTAAAGATGGTAAGGAGAGAGCTGGGATGCCACAGAGGAAGTGTGAGGCCCAAGTGGACTAGGTGAAGAGGTAACTCCTTTTAAAACTAAGGAGCTCACCGGTTACTTTTAGAATTAACTATGTAATTTATTTCTGTACCTATTTGGCTGTAGATATAAAAATTGCTTATGTTCAAATAATAACTTGGGGGCTTCACTGGTGGGGAGCAGCTCAATGAAGTTTACTCTGCAGCTGAACAGACAATGGAATAGGACAACACTGGTCTATCCCAGAGCACGAAGCATCTCATCTGAGCATCTCTGAACCTGAGATCAAGGGAGACACCAACAGGCCCATTGCCTTCTCATGGCTTTATTACAGGCTTGTCAGCTAAAAATCGAACAGGTTGAACACAAACACAGAACATTCTTTATCTTTATTTCCCACTCAGTAATGTAAAAATGGGAGAAGGAGAAAAAACAGGTGTTAATTTGAATAAAGTACAAAGTCTCCACCTCACCTGAAAACAATGCCATCTTCTGAATAACTCTGAGGGAAGACCACAAGAATAGTTTCTGGACACCACAATCCCAGACGTATCCCTTACCTTTCACGTATAACTTACAGTCATTTTGTACAAACCGGCTCATCCGAGACGCTGTGACAATTACAACCTCAGAAAATGACTTTGTTACATAGACAATGATGCCCACGAGGTCTCTGAAGCCCATTTTTGCTGAGGCTTGCCTCACTTCCATATTCCGCTTGAATATAAGCAACTCGCTGGACTCTGGCTTATGATTTCAGTATTTCTTTTTTGCACCGATCACGGTACTTAGGACTATCGTGAGCACCTCTGTGTTTAATCTGAACACAAAACGCAGAGCTATGCACAGATTTCTGTCTGATGACTTTAATTTCCCATCCAGCATCTTTTTAATACAACCTACCAATGCATGTACCCAATCACTAAAAGAACTGTACCTAACTAAAACAGTTTTGACTGGCCACATACATAAATCAAATTAACATAGTTTTCTTCTCATTTTTAGATGTAGCAGAAATAAATTCCAAATTCTATAAATTATAATTAAAAAGTCAAACATATGTCCCCATCCCCCACCCCCAACAAAACCCATCTGTTCCTAAAAGGACAAACAGTAGCTTTACCCCACAAATGGGTACCTAGAATACACCACATATTATCAGTTTTACTGATTCTGAACTCTTACGATTCCCTGTCTTCCCTGCAAAGCGGTCTGAGTTTTATCTAAACCTAGATAAATCTCATTGGTGAGTAATCTACACAGTGATCTATACACACAGATCTACATGCTGAGGGCTGCTCTCAAGCATTAGAACATTCCAGAACGACAGGCCAATGTAGTGGGGGCAGGTTCTCTTCCTCCCTTCCCTTGCTGTTCTTCTCCCCTTCTTCTCTCTTTATTTATACCAGCTACTTAAATAATTCACACTGCCTGCTTTTCAGCCCCAGTGTTCCTCAGAAGAGGCCTACAATGAGCTAGTGCAGTCACCAGATGGACGCACGCGTGCAGCAGGTGGGACAGATGGCAAGGCGCCCTGTCTGATGCAGCCTGCCTGGGCATGGGCTGCCTGTTCCTTCCAGGTACATTAGCATCATCTACCGCCGAACGCTGTGGAGCTCACGGGTGGGGTGGAAGCGGGGCATGGGCAAATCCTTTGCATCAACACCAGAGGAGTCATAAATTATCCTCTTCTCTCTTCCACCACTCCACCCCATCCCAGCAAGCCCTGATGTTTTGTGCTGTTGCTTTGTTAGTGGGTAATTCTATTTTTGTTCTTTTCATTCTTATAGACCTCTGGGGAAGGCTTTAGGATACATCCTGGCAGAGTGCAAAGAGAAGGCCGGATCCTTCTGAAATATCCCATCTCAGCCTTAAGAAGTGAAAAGGATTCCAGGGGAGTGACAGGATAGAGTCTGGGAAATGGTGGAGAAAAAAAAATGCACATTTTCACAAATATTTTGCAAAAAGTGCAGATGAAGAGGAAATGAACAGGAGGCCCTTGGACACTGGACTACACAAAGGTAAGCTGTGCTTTGCAACTACGGGAGAAGACCCAAGCCATGCGGTTACGGTTTTGTGGTGGTCAGAAAACACTGGCTATGCCTAAGTGGAGACAACCCTTTGTCTGTGTGTCCAGTGTCTTTTCTAACAAAGCATCGTCTCCCTTTTAAGCTCTGCCATCCTGTAGCACTGTTCCACATAAAACATTCTGGTACGCGGCAGAGGCACAGGAAACTGGTCACGCCGCCACAGAGCTACCAGGAGACGGGCACTCCGTAGCACGGAGTGTAAATTTTAATTGAGCATAAACACTTGACAAAAACTCTCCAGAGATGTTTTTGGCACATTCTAACTGGCAATGGCACCGTGCTACCACGATTTGACCCTTCTATAAACTTCTATGATGCCAGAGTAAATCTTACTGCCTAACTTCCCTAATCATCATCTTGTTGGAAACATCTGAAGATGTGGAAGACAGTAATTTTTAACGACCTGAGGCAAAGCAAGCTGTATTTTCAAAAAATAAATAAATACATAAAATGCATCTGCCAAGTGCTTACTGCAAAGGGGAGGGTGGCTTTGAATTCAGTCTTCACGTCCTCAAACAAATTGAAATCCCTGGCTTTGGGGAGGTCTAAAGGGCAGTTGTGCAGGAATACTGGATGAAGACCCTAGCTGAGCGTGTATCTCAAGATTAACTGACTTCCATTTAAACTGGACTGAGCATAAAAAGTCATACTTTAAAGTGTGTTGTGTGCACCCATGATCATTCTGTGTTTTCATCATTTACGTCAGAATCTCCAGAGCCAGGACTGCACCTGGGCACCTGTACACACACAGTGGCTTCTCAGATCAGGACCCTAAATCTTAATGACTTAAAAAGTGCAAAGGAACATAAACAATCTTTTTTGAGATAATACGAGAAGTTTTCTTCCTTAAAAGTCAATAGCTTTGATTAGGAACAGTTCACTGATTCAAACCTTCCCCCTGAGTCAAATGACATAAACATCAAATTCAAGCACCCCCCCCTTTACTGTCCCTACAACCCAAGAAATACCTGTTGAGTTTTGTTTGTTTGTTTGAACAATCTTGCAAAACTTTTTTTTTTCACTTTTATTACCAGCCTAAAAAACAAAACCAAACCAAAATGCAAGTAATTTCAAGCATTTTTAGGTCTAAGGACAGCTTTGGAGGGCAAATCTTCAAAGGCCTTACTAAGAGGGAGAACTTGCCCATTTTAACTGGAGGAGCAGGGGCAAGACACTATTTGATGATGAGCTCAGGACAGAGCCTAGCACAGGTAAGGTCTTCAGCCTTGGTCTCTACAACCGCAAAAACAAACAAAAACAACAACAACAAAAGAAACCTAAGACCAGATTTGAGCTAAATCTAATAATAGACTTGTAGTATTATGGACTGGCATATTGACTTCCTTCTATGCTCGTGATGATAATTTATTTCAATCAGCTCAAAAATGCAAAAACCAGAGATTCTGAGCTGGAGTTTCATTTTGCTGAAGTCTTATGGAAAAAAATCGCAACCTCAATTCCTGAAGTTATTATCTGAAAACTGACTTCCATTTAAACTGGACTGAGTATAAAAAGTCACACTTTAAAATGTGTTATGTGCACCAGTGACCATTCTGTATTTTCATCATTTATGTCAGGATTCCCAGAGCTGGGACTGTACCTGTACACACACAGTAGTTTCTCAGATCAGGACCCTAAACCTTAATGACTTAAAAAAGTGCAAAGGAACATAAACATCCTTTTTTTCTGAGGCAACACAAGAAGTTACTATATGCTATGAATCTGATACTGAACAGTTGGATATAAAGAACACATGTCAAAAATTAATTTTAAATTAATATTTTCTACACCCTATTTCATTAGCTATCAGTATGTTCTGAGCCCCCAACTAGTTCATATTCCTAACAAAGGTGTTTAAACCCATAAACAGAAAAGAAAGGGTGATTTTGAGGGAATGAAACATTAGAAGGTAAGCTTCCTTCTTGGGTAATCTGATACCTTGGAAATTAAAATGTAATTTTTAAGTGGGTGTGGTGGTGCACATCCTTAATCTCAGCACTTTGGAGCAGAAGCAAGTGGACATTATTGAGTTCAAAACCTGCCTAGCCTACAAAGTGAGTTCACAATCACTCAAGGCTACATGGCAAAACCCTGCCTCAAAATGTAATTCTTAGAATTTACAGAGCTCCTAATGACTTGGAAGTTCCTTCCAAATTACATGGGTTGTAAGACTGCTACATTCAAATTACCAGGCAATATAACTTCTACAGTAAAATTAGTGACACTCAGGAAAAAAATTTCACTATTTAATTTTTTTAAAGTAAATAAAGAAAAAGAAGAAAAGAGAAGAAAAAAAGGTGAAGGAGTGAGTCAGTAACTATATTTTAAAATGTGCATACAAATGATAGGGAAGCTGGTGAGCATTACAGGGACCCAAGAGAGACTGACCATCTGAAATTTGATCTTTAACATTTGAAAAGCATTTTAAATCAGTGTATATGTTATTCTTGAAGAGCATAGTCTTATAAATTTCTTAGTCTCTGAAGTCAGTGTAATGGCATTTCATAAATATGCATAAAAATCTCTATTTTACATGTTAAAGATTTATGTGTGTTCATGTGTACAGTATATGCATGTGTACACACAATATTATTTCTCCAATTGCCTTGCCATTTCCTTATTTCATATGCCTTACTGAATGTGACCAAGTGCCAAAGTTTTGAAACACAAACTAGTTTCAACCCCCGCAAAAAACAGATATGTAAATTTTATTCTAGCATACAAAATAAACTAGATTTAGTATAGTATAATGTGTGTGTGATTTTTCTCCTTTCTAAACAAAATATTGAACATGTCACTCAAATGACATAAATTTCTTACAATGCTGTACTTCCTAAGCCATATAGAACCCTATAGTAACAGTTGTTCTTATTGGCCGCTTTCTTATTCCTAACTAGTGACTTGTTGGTTTGTTGATTTGTTTTTAATAATTATAAGAAAGGAGAATCCATTATTCCATTTATTTATTTGCAGCTTCTTCACTTTGGAAAAATTATGAGGCAAGTAATCCAATTAAACATAAAAACAACAGAAAAATCAATCAATAGAACTTTTTAGAGATGGGAAGGACCACAGCAAATGACTACCCATCAACTTTTAATTTGGAAGCAGGGACAACATCTCTCTAATATTAACCTGTCAACCTGACTCAACTAATGACTTCTGTTTTTAACCACCTCCAAAAAAAAATTTCTAAAAGATTTTATTCCCTAAACTTTGAATTTATAGTGTGAAAAGGGAAAATTTCAGAAT
Organism: Peromyscus eremicus; assembly: GCF_949786415.1. NCBI lineage: Eukaryota > Metazoa > Chordata > Mammalia > Rodentia > Cricetidae > Peromyscus > Peromyscus eremicus. The sequence continues at coordinate 7,559,278 of NC_081431.1, forward strand.
GAATACTTGCCCCTTGCTTGTCTTTTCTGCCCCAAACAGAGCCGTCTACATAGTCCATTGAACACTGTTTGGGAAACAAGGAGTGTAGGTCCAGCATGGCTTGTGTCTTCCATTCCTGGGTGCCCTTCTCAAAGCAAGGCAGGGGTTCTGTTTTTAGTACACACTGTGGTTCAGTGTTAATCCTGTTTTATGTTGTTCACACCTGCTGATGACTGGCAGCCTGTTGATAGGGCTGTGGCCCACATTGCCTGAGAGGAATCCACTCCCTCCTGCTCCCAGAAAGGCTAGACAAGAACTACCATCCATCCAGGGCTGGAAGTAAAGCCTGAGAAACAGTTTCTACAAAATCATCCTCTGTTGCAAATCAGGGTCTGGTGTCTCCAGTTTTCGACCCACAATAAATAAATAAATAAATCGATCGGTCTTTTTCCACAGGAAGAGTGAACTCTCTTGGTTATTTACTTTCTTGAAGTTTTTATGTCTTTGGTAAAACTGATATAAATATGGTGTATGTGAAGTGGGGGTCACTCTAGTAAGATGTGACAAACATCATCATCTACTGCTTTGTGTCTTTAGCAGGAGAATCTGGGCTTTAAATCATTATTTTAAAGTAGACTGCTGCATTCATAGAAGTTTATATCCAAAATGAATACAGAACATCCAGGCTGACACTGGTACCCTGGTACCCACAGAAACGTGCGTGCTAAGGATGTTCTCTTCCCACCATGGCTGTGACTCCTGAGCTGCATGTGTCCAGTAGCAAGGGGAGTGATTTCCTTTTTGGTAGCAGCAATAAATTAAATCTGTGTCACAGACAGAGGACAATAGGAGTAAAGAATACGCCAAGATTGACAATAAGACCAGGCAAAGGGAGTCAGTCATTCAAAAATGATCGGAGAAACCATGTCTGCCTTGTCCTCTGGAACAAGCTGTAAATGTTGTGGGCTCACCTAAAGGCACAAAAACTCACCCAGTCCTGATGTGACCTCAAGACAAGATTCCCTTTGTCCTGCACAGGTCCAGTGGTGGCCTCAGAGCCTTTCATGTCCCTGCAGAGCCAGCTGCTGTCCATAGGTGGGTGCAGAGAGCTCCTCCTGGTCAGTGCAGGGCAGCCTGACAGATGCCCAGCATCTAGGGGGTCAGGTCGTGCCCATGAGATCACTTTAGAGTATCTCTGCAAACCGTTTTCTCATTGCTGTAGCCAATAAAGCAGTTCAGGCTTCAGCATCAGCTTGAGGAGCCCCATCCACTGACTCCTCAGAAGTGCATGCTCATTTAATGGAAAAATTTTCATTCTTCTCTGGAGGAAGGGGAAGGTGCAGCATAGTGGGGTTCTCAGAACATGGAGGGGGAAACATTAGAGGCACTGAGAAATTCCTCCATTTCCTTTGAAACTCTTTACCCTATACTCTTTTAGAAGGTCACTTCTGCCTGATGCTCGTATGAGGAAGGGGCAGGGCAGAGGGAAATGGGAGAGAGGGGGCTTCATCTGACAAAAATCTGCATGGATTCTCGGGATAAGCAGCCTTGTTTCCACAGGACAGATACCAAACAAACACTTTCCATACTGAGTACAAGGCATCATACTTGGCTACTCTCTAATGATACTGAAGAAAAACATGTTACAGTAGGCTTATCGGTGTGGAAGACAGAGTTCAGGGTTTCCCAAATTCTGCTACAGCCCATCAGAGAATAAGGACCAGATGCCATTTCCAATTTGATTATGGAGTATGGACAGCATAGAAATAAATTCAATTATTGGGCTGGATCATACAAAATTGCTGATATTTGACCATTTTTTGACCTACAAAATAGCAACTTCATATAGTTCAACCTAACATAATTAGAATCCTATTATATTATTTCCATGCAAAATGAAAAATACCCTAATGCTTTTACAGGTAATTTCACAATTTGAAGCTTGATTTTTTGCTAATTTTTCAAGGTTTGCTTTTAAAGTTTCTTATCAAAATTATAGCACTTACCAATGTTAAAAGTTGAAGCCGGACTTGGAGGAGGGGGACACCCCCATGACAGAGTCCTTGATAGCCTGTGCTTAGCCCTTGGTATGACCCAAAGCATCACAAAGAAAAGAAAACTAGATAAAACAAAAGAACTCCAACCTACCGAAGCCTTGGGTGCACAGGCCCAGTACTCAGGAGCTCCTCAGCCACGAGGTGAGACAAGAACTTTCACACATCACCTAGTATGGCTAGCACAAGCACCTTGGAGATGGCCACGTAGGGCCGCCGTGCCAAGGCTACACAGCTTGTGCTCAGTGCACACGGGCTGGAGATGGTAGAAACATCTTCTCCTTGAGCAAGTTCACTAAAAGGAATGGAAACATGGACTGCCCCCCCCCCCCAACACACACAAACCCCAAGGACTTTGTAAGTTTGCCTGTGACAGAAAGATTCCAAGGTACCGACCGTGCCGGCGGCTTGCAGATCAAACAGTATTTAGCATGCTCTGTGTAGTGTTGGAGATGCAAGCGCATACCCTCAGACAAGGAAGAAATCCAGCAGCTGCGCTTGATCAAGGTACCTGCTGCCACCTTCCAGCGCTGCTCCGGAGCATGGCCGCTAGTGAGCAGACTGAAGCCCACCTTATTCTGATTACAGCGCTTTCCTCAGGCAGGAATTTTTATTTCATTTTGAATCTCAAAACCATTCCATTTCCAGCCATGCATTTTTATGTTTACAATTGACATCTTCATAAAAGAATGGAACCTTTGAGCGACAGCTCAAAGGCATGAAGGTTGCCGGCAGTAAGTGCTTAAATGATTTTACACCTAAATGGAGCCCAGTTGTTTTTAGTTAAAATTTAATAATCCTTAAACTGATGACCTTTCTTCCACAGAAAGGCCCCGAGTTGCAAAAAAAAAAAAAAAAAAAAAACCGAACTTTCCAATGAAATATATTTTAAGAAAGTAGTGCCGGACAAAGGGCTGTTTAAAGCTGAACGCTTTGTCAATTTATCAGCTTGTGAACACTCTGCCCCTCAGTCCCCCACTGCTGGGGGAGTGTATGGAACGGTGGTGCCTCACTTAATCGAAGACTATTGATTCGAGTGTGTCACAGTGATCTCATTGAGAGTAATCAATAGTAATCCAAAATCAATCATTCTGATCTTGCACTACCATTTATCAAATCTGAATACGCCAAATTATTTGTAGGCATCAAATTACAAAGATGAGAAAATGGTGTAATTGGGAAAGTTAATGGTTTGTGTGAAAAGAAAGATCAGTATCCCCTCCCCACAGTAAGGAAGGGGACTTAGAAACAGACTATTATTTAGACAAATACATTTATCTTTTCATTGAAGCATCCTGAATCTATAATTAATCTCACTGCACTCATAATTTTTGATGTTGCTTTTTTTATAGGACTTAGCTGGTTCAACACAGCAGATACACACTCACTGAGCCCCTGAACTTAACTGTTCACCATCATTTTGTAAGTCTGATAAGCTAAAGTTTCAAATGCCTGTCACTCATAGCTAGAAAACAAGGAGCCTCGATCAACACAGGGCATTACTGCATCTTGGAACATAGAGATGTTGTATAATAGACCCGGAGCCGGTTAGGCATGCTAATTTCTCCAGAGAATGGACAACAGCATACGTGTACCTGCTTATCAAAGACACTGCTGTGGATGCTGAAGGTTCCTTTATCAACACATCCCCTTGTAATTTAGTCAAGGTAATAAATCCTTCTATTCATTAGCACACACTCAAAAGCACCCCTCCTTATTTAACTTGAATAGGAAGAAAGGGGGCCCAGAGTGTCTAAAACATTTACTTTTGCTAATGTAAAAGTGCTGGCATTTTACTTCATTCTGATAAGCTGGTGCCACTGAAAGAGATTATTCTTTTCTTATTCAAACCTATCAGCATTTTGTAAAAAGCTCTCTCAATCTTATCAGGAGTATGAGCCAGCGTGGTTACTGAAAACACAGTCTGCGCTGCTCTTCTCTCTCTCTGCCACGCTATCTGATAAGCCCCCAGCTAACGAACTGTATTTACACACAATCAAACACAAGTTGTATCTTCCAGCAGCACTAGAGCCAGATTCCAGTTTGCCATTGGTTCTTCTGCTGTGACATTAACTTAACAAAAATGTCAGCAGCTGAGTATCCCAAACTGACAACCATCGGGAAAACACTATAAAAGCACTCAGGTAGAATGTTCAACAAACAAAACAAAAGAAAAAGCAAATGGGAGGTGTTGGAGGCAATCTCCTTGGAATTCACCGGGAAAATAAAGGGCGCTGCCTATGTCGGCAGGAAGACTCTAGTACCTTTTCACCAAAGGGCATGCTCCTTTAGCAAAGCAAATGGAAAGAAACAGATTTTTCAAATGGGTGTATGTCTTGGGAATGGAGAGGGAAAGTGTTCAGAGAATACTAGGGTTACCAGGCACACACCCCTCCCTCCACCTGGAGGCAGAGAAGTTCTACAAGGCAAGGAAAAGAAGACAATAGACCTCAAAGAATATAGCCCAGAAACCAAAGACAAGAGAGGAAGTAATGCTGTCACATATGGTGACCACATCTCAGGACAGACTTTTTCCAATCATTAAAACCCTCATAAATGCTCTATACATTAAAGTTTTGTTCACAAGGAACTAAGAAAATAAATAAATACAATTGGAATGGGACTTTTTACCCTCACATTATTTTTCTTATTCCTTCAGACTTATCCGATTGAATTGCATTCATTATAAACGTTATGGAAAAAAAAACACATCACTCATGTGGTTAATTCTTCACTTTCTTCTTGGAAAGGCCTCCCACCAGGTCGTGGTCCAAAGAAACTGAGAGGAGGCCTTGGTTTTCGGTTCACTTTGGGGGCATGAAAAACAACAGTGACCGTTCTAGAACATGAGAGAATTCTGAAATGTACTGGAACAACGGGGTCACAAAACAAATTCTGTGCCTGAATTTGTGCCTATAAAATGCCCATGTGTGCCTCACCTTCCTTGGCCGACCGGCTAAGAGGCAACAGAAGACATCAGCCACATGCTCCCACCTGAGGCCAAATCCTGACACTGTCTAGACTCCAGTAGGAAGAATTCCCAAGCATGCGACTCAGTACCCCTCAGCTGTCAGTGGCTTCCCCATCTGTGAATCTACGTTTCCATACCTGATGAGGCAGGTCTCAGTCAAGTCAAGTCTAGAATAAAGAGATGCTCTGTTTTTCACCGGGTCCAGTACCCATTGCATCTAGTCATCTCCTCCTAGGGGAAAAACATGGTTCTCATTCTCTTTCTCTGATCATGAGCTGTTGATTACAGGTATAACAATCTTACTCAAACTCCCAGATCTGTTTTGACAGATGAGTGGCTGCCAAAAAAGCTTCTTTAGAATATGCTTGCATTTGGTGGGGGGGATGAATACCATTTAGCATAGCTGACTGTGGGTTTGGGGAAAAGTTAATGTATTACAATTGGAATTATGGAGAGCAAAGGGCAGTCTGGGGAACAGCTCACAAGCGAATCGTCTCTTGAAAAAGCAGGAGAACCTCTGGGGTTTTTTCCATCTGATCTTTTATTTTTACTAACTTTGTATGGAAGCTTTTTCATGTTTCCCAAGCCAAGGAAATTCTCATGACTGCTGTGTACGAACAGCTTGGAAAGTATACCTGGGAAAACATTTTAACTCATATGGTGAGTATTAAGAGAAGAGGGAACATAGATTCACTGAGCAGGGCTTTGCTTAAATTCTCAAAAGCCATTAAACAAATAGGTAAAGTGTTTGTGGAGTAGATGAAGAAGGAATGATCATTTTGTCAAGATCTTCTTCTGACCCAGGGGTAGGGAGTAGAATTCAGCAAGCTTTTGCTTATTGTCTGTGCATAAATTCTTGATTTAGTTTTAAATGTTTTTCTGCATATTGACTAAGCCATACAAACAGAAAGCACGAGAAGTTTTTTTGTTTTACTTTTTAAGAAAACGTAGACAATGTTCTGCCAAGAGAGAGGCTGCTCAGAGTAGCTTTCCCAGGAGCCTTAGGATTCTCCACAGTTTTGAATTTTTTGCTTGTTTGTTTTACAAATAAAAGTAATGAAGGCTTACCACCTCCGAGATGCATGCCTTGGCTCCCCATCTCACAGATTGCTAGAAGGATTTGAATGAACGTCAGTTACACAGCACTCATTACCATTTATGTAGTCTGGAATCCCTACGGTTAGTTTTAAACAAGAGGTCAGGAGGCAATCCAGCTCTCCTCACCTTCACCTTACCCACCCAGTCTCTGCTATACATGAGAATTTATTGCTTGCTTTCTTCATATTTAGTACCATCCTAACCAACTGTTTATGGAGAAGGTGGATGATGAAGCGAAGTTAAATTGACACGTCTGTGATGTGCCTGGCAGCCCTCAGCGTGCCCAATATTAATTTGTTTTCTTTGGCTAGGTACGTGCTGCCAATGTGTATTACACGTGAGATGCACTTCAGTCCCGGTGGTGGAGACTCTGCATGCGATTTGGTTGCACTGGAGGCCACAGGAAAATGCACAGAAGCATGTCCATGGCGAAAACTGCTTCATATAATCAAAATATAAATTCATGTTTAGGCTCTTGTGGTAGCATACAACCTAATCTTAGGTAATGTCCTGAAGATCTTTCACATTTTAATTTTTGATAGATTTTTAAACGTCAAAGCCAATGTTTTGTTCAGTACTCTAACAGCTAGCACTGTAGGTTAAAATCTATAGTTAAATGCATATATAGATCTTGGCTAGTATATTGAAATAGATTTCAAAGAACCAGTAGAAATCCAGTTTTTAAATAACTGTACCTTTCTTTTGTTGCTCTGCCTTAACAAATTACCTTCCAAATACAGAAGCCTTGCCACAAATTATGATGCATATCATTTGAAGAAATTAAAATATATAATGCCAGTTCCCTCAAAACATTCAAAAATATCTTTCAGAAATTAAAAAGAGAAATGCCTGTGTGCAATACACATATCTGTGATGGGGCAAAAATCTAGATCCTTTCAATTCAATAGTTTATGAAAACTGGCAAAATACTAATAAAAAAAAAACTGTTCAAGATATCAGAGAAAAAGAAACAGCTGACACCATGGGAAGAAACAGCAGGAAGAGAGGATCTGGTTGGAAAAAGTCAGACTGGAGATCATTTCATTAGCTGAAGCTTCCTGAGACCTTAGAAAGAGAAAGCCTCATGTGAGCTGGAAACAAGAAGAAATGGTCAGGTAGGTCCTTCAAAGAGCAGAGGGCTGTCACTCAGCACCTCAGAGAGTGATGGCTGACCCTGATCCAATGCCTTGGTGTAGAGGAACGGCTAGCAGGAATTTTCCATAAACACACGAGCTGGAGTTTGATAAAGCATTATGCAAAAATAAAGGTAGGGAGTGAGCCCAGCACTTTAAAGGGGCATGTGAATTAGAACGAGAGTTACAAGATTAGAAAAGGCAATTCTATGAACGTTTTCTATCAACACACACTCAGATTTACGAAAGTAAAATCACAGAATTCTAAATTCAGCTGGGAGAGTAAAACTGAATTAACTAAAACCCAGGGGTGAATTTTACAGATATAAAACACCTATTAATTTTATCCATTTTTGTCTTAGACAAAAAATTAAGGAGATGACATATTTACTGAGTGCAATAATAAAAATTCACATTTTTACATTTGTTTGAGAGCCGCCCTGCTCTTTACTATCATATATTTGCCAGGCCAATTGTATAAGAAAAGATGTAGCCAGGAGCTATTTCAAAATATTCTACTGGATATGGCCTCAACCCATTAAATTATGCATTTGCCATCAGCAGTTGATTTCCTATTTTACAAATTATTTATGGTTACTAGATGCTGAATATATAAGTGAATATAATTTTTTAAAAAATTAAAATCAGACAAAAATGTGCATTCTAGGCTAACTGTTCACCTGTCCAATGTATAATAGCTAAATCAATTCTTTTTCCAGTTGGGCCTGATAAATACCTAAAACATGAATGCAGGGTTAAAACCATGCCTGGCAAATATAATTGGCCACTAACTATTTATGCATTATACCTAAGACTTACTTTATTAGACAAAAGCTTGTGAATAATATTAACATATCTAAATTGTCTATATATCCCTCTTCGCACACATATATGTATTTCACATGCAGTTAAACATACAGACAAACACATTCCCCTATGTCTCCTAGTGGCTACTTGCAATTTCAAAGAACCACGTGTGCATTTATTTATCAGTCATGGCATCAATAATCTATATCCATGTAGATGTGGTCACAGGAAAAAAAAATAATCAATGACAAAACATGCAAAATGCGGCAAGAATGGCAAGCCGGAGAGACGCCCGGTGTCATCCCTGCACTATCAAATGCACACGAATATGACCGGAGAGAGGTGAAATCTTTCACTGTCAGGGAGCAGAGAAAAGCGCAATTCATTTCTATCTCATGTGTTTTAGGACAATGACAATTTAATATAATAGCAGTGGGTGTATAAGAGATAAAAACTGAACAAACTGGCCAACATAATCAAAGATTTTCTCCAGAGAGCTGGCTCGGCCGGAGCTCACCCGCACTGTAACACATCAACCTGGTATTGTTTCTCTTTCCTGTGAATTTGCTTGGGAACCAGACTCAGGGCACAGCTTATCTGCTGCGATGACCTGGAAGTTCTCCTATGACCCTGCGCACACTCTCTTCTTCTTTCTAAATGCTTACGGGGGCAAATCTAGAAAGTTTATTTGCTATTAATTGGTTTCATAAAAATCACTGCTTGTAAATGGCCACTTGCATGTAAGGTGTCAGCCAGAGAGTGTGTATTTTAACTCAGTCTATGAAATCATATAAACCTGCTGTACATCACTTGACAAGGGAAACAAAGATACAGTTTGTCTACTCACTAGGCTAAAAGCAATGCTGTGGAATTTTTCACAAGTGATACAGACTTGCAATTTGGATACTGGGCTACCTTCGCAAAGGACCACCCCTTCTTTGTCTGTAATTCTGGAGGCAAAGGGGTATCATGAAAGTATTGTTAAACAGAACCCTAGAGAAGTTAGCTGCCCTCTTTGATGAATAGCACCAGGTATGGAAAATTAATTGCAAAAGTATGGCCCAGCTAATGAGATGGTCCTTATCTTTTCTCAACCAAGGAAGCACAAGTATTTTCTTGCTAGCTCAATATTTCGCAAAAAATATGCCTAAAGTGTTATTAACTAAATAAAAATCAGATCAAAAAACTTCAAAGCCAGGAGTGATCATGCATTCTAAGGTCTGGACTATTTGAAGCGAAAAGTGATTTCCTACATTATTTTCTCTTAGGCTTTAAAGTCCAGTCTTTCACTTTCTCTCAACTTTAGGGGGGAAAAAAATAACAACACAAGTCTTTTTCTCCTGCTAGCATTTTAAAAGCACAATTTTAATACCATTCTTCAAGAAGTAGCTATTGTACATTACAGGTCAGATTAAATTAAAGAAATATACCAAACACTATCAATGTAGAGTATCTATTTTTTTTTTAAAAGGAACAGTGCTACCTTATTGGGGGAAATGCTAGAAAAATGATCATCCATACAAGAGAATTAATGACTATCCACAAGGGCTTTGCTAATAACATGGGTTAATTACCACCGCAACACACTAGGTTCAGTAAATAAAGCTGCAGAGCCACAAACACATTAAGATAAGAAGCCATCACTGTAGAAAAAAACAAGCCTCCACCATCGCCCTTGCCTCTGCTGAGATGGGAAGCTGCTAAAACTCACCACCAAATGTGCACCAAGCAATACCCACAGACCCTAACACAAAGGACTAGTAGAACATAGGTGCCTGGCACCACCCCTGTTCAACATGTATTCCATTAACTCAGGGATACTTTAAAAAATGGTTTTTTCTTACTTCAAAAGGCAAAAAATAAATCATGAGTTACATAATACAAATCACTTGGGGGATACACACACATATAAATACATACACATATTCACACTATATACATATATAGTTTAGGGCAGGCACCATATATATTTAAGTCTTAGAAAAACAGAAAGGTTCTGTTCAGTTTTGTGGTGGGCAAGGTTAAGGATCTACAGCCAAAGAATGCTAATTGCTGCTGGCTGTCATTTCCAGAAATTTACCGATGGTCTGAGGACCCCACCTACACCACCTACCTTTAAGGTTGCGAGTGTTTGAAACACATTTATATAGCAGGATCAAGACGGAAAGTAGTGAGTTCTGGGTATGGAGTTTCGGTATTCTACCTCAGAAAATAAACTTAAAGCGCCTCTTGGCGGTTCTCAAATTATGTCATATCTAAAGGAACTTGGGCAGGCTCCTATTTTTTCTTAAAGAAAAAAACAAACAAATAGTATCCATACTTATTATGATTTAGGCTTTTGTTGCTGCTGTGATTATACCCAGGTTTCTTTCTTATTTTTATTTTGTATTTCTCCATGATAGTATCACTTTGGGAGAAGTCTATTTCAATTCAGGTTAGCTTTCCTAAGAAGACCTGAGTCCAAGGGGAAAATAAAAACCAACACCCTGAAACACAGAGGAAACCATACACAATAAAATTTGCATAGCTCTGAGCAGGGATCCTTACAAACATGAAACGTTAAATGCTCAGTGTCTGGATTTCAGTGATCAAACTGGAATTTCCTAAACTGCCACCTCCTCTCCTTGTCTGTTTTGGAGTGTTTCAATTGCCTTCTTCCAACAGCTGTGACAACTGTTAAAACAGTCAGTAAAATTAAGTCCGCTCTATAATCCTGTAGTCAATGTTACATTTTAATCAGAGGTTGAAAGGGATTCGTGTGACGAGCGCACTCATTTAGAATGATTATACAGACACATATGTCAAAACCAGTAGATACATTCTTTCCGTCTATTTATGCTATCAGCTATTACTGCTACTCAATGCGAAACAAGCCTTACAGCATTGTGTTCTTGAAAGTGCTGGCGCCTTTCCTAAAATGAAAAAAAAAAATGTATGTACTTACATAGTTAAAGGTTAACATTTTAAGCTCTCTTAATGGTGGTCAATAAATTGCATGAATCTTTTTAACAGCCTCCCAAGCAGAAATGGTCCAATATTTCCCTTGGAAACTGCATAACTCAGGTTTCATTTCTGTGTATACACACGTGATGGGGTTGAAACCGGCACAATTACTATGAATATTAATAGCATGTATAAATTCTGTGGTTTATTAATTGAGACAGAGAGGCAGATGCGTTGCTCAGCCCTGGATCTTTTGGTCTGTCCAGTGAACCACGTAACCATCACAACTGCATCCACACAATAAATCTGTATTTTTAAAAGATTTTAAAAGATGACTTTTAATTGAGCCAAAAAGGAAGAAGGAAAGAAAAATAGAAAGAGAGAGAGAAAGAGAGAGAGAGAGCTAGTTTGAATCTTGCGCCAAAGCCAAAAGGACATGTGCCCTGGTTTCATTTAAATACATCTGCTCTAAGAAGCCTATCTAAACTAATTATTCAAATTAGGTATAAGAAGTTAAATTCAAGGAAACTACTTTTTCCATGAACCATTTGGAGGGATATTTAAAGTTTGCTTTGTTTATTTATTTATGAGACAAAGTTCAGCATCTGAGTGAGCTTAAGGCATTCTCACTGACATGAGGACATTTACGACTCTCCCATTCTACAGCCCAGGTGCACTGACCTCCTCCCACTGTACCTGAGTGGCCAGTCTTACCTTTGTTTGTATTTCATTTTTATTCTTGAGCATTTTAAGGTTGGCTCTTCCTTCGAGTGTTTCAAACAGATGCAAAGACAGCCTCTCGATGTCTGGGATCCTAGTCTTGGCTAATAGTTCCTGTGAGAGTGTGTGTGTGTGTGTGTGTGTGTGTGTGTGTGTGTGTGTGTGTGCATGTGCATGCACTCACACAAGCTCAACACACCCAGGCAACCAGAGACCGTGAGCCACTTCTCATCTCCCACTTAATTACGATGCAAAGCAAAGGGCCGTCACTGAGGACTAAGCTAGTGGATTTCTACCACTAACACATGGCCCCTGTGCCCAGAGTTTTATATTTTTCTCCACAGCCTATCAAGAGAACGGCTTGCCAAGAGCACTCTTTTAAAAATTATAACAGTTGGTTTACTGTAACGTGAAAGCAGTCTAACTGACTTGACAGAAAGCCAGAGACCACTGACAGCTTCGTGACCCACTGATATTCTATCTAAACAGTGAGTTGAAGTTAAGTTTATGACCTATGCATTTATACAAGAATGCCCAATTTGCTTTCCCTACCCCTACAACTCAGTGCCCCTGGACCTTTAATAATCTAAATATGTAGACTACCCAAGAAGGTATTCATAAATATGAGTGAACTGCATTTAAAGAACTAAAGTGCCCTTTTTATATATTTCTGGACGCAATACGATATATAATCCAAATCCAGGACTTCCACAGTGTCCATTTAAGGGAAGATTAAAAAAAAAGTCACTAATGTTTCTTCTTCAGTTTTCTCCCCTTTAAATATTTATAATGTGTGAAAATCTCATGTTACTCAATGGACTGATTTGCCAGTTAAGTACCGACTTAATGCTAACCACATAAATACCATTACCCTAGCTCTGAGCGGCACAGGGATAGTTGCTCAATCGTTCTCTGAAGGAGAATTAATAAATGTACAATTTTGCCTCTAACTCCGCGCAGTAAAGGGTGACAGGGAGTTTCAAATACCTGTCAACCTGCAAATACATAAGAAGCACTCAGTGGTATAAATCATTTTGAATATTGTATTTTAAACATCTTTCCTAGGGAAAATGGGTCCGGGTAAAAGATGCATTTTAACAGTTCACTGAGCATTGGTGCCCAGAGCCTATTCTTAGTACCTAAAAGAGAAGTGACTGTCACCCAGCTGTTTTAGTGACAGTCACAGGGCTGCCTCAAAGGTAACACTGTAGTCAGAGAACAATTCTCCACTTACTGAATTAGGAGATCACCCTCCACACAAAAGGCACCAGACAGACGCCAACAAGCACCCACGCACACTGAATACTCAGGCCACTACGTGGGTCCGCGTGCACACAAGCGACTCTGTCCACGCTCCCGCACACACGCACCCCCCACCCCCCACGCCGAGTTGCAAAAAGAAAGGAAAAAAAAAAAGGTACCTACTCTTCTTCGTAGTGCAGGGAAAAAGATTCAGGCAGGCAAAGTTCTACCGAATCCATGTGCGCCCGGCAACCATTATTTGTGCACCCCACCTATAAATCAAAGTTTCCTTGACAGAGCCGGGTGCAATTAACACGCGCGTTCTCCCGGTGACAAGCCCATAGGCACGGCCAGTTGGGACCGAGGCTCGCACACTCTCTCCTAATCAAGGACTTAAAGCCCCGATTGGAGCTTATTAATATGAAGTAGGGCTTTACATATGCAGTCCCACCGGCCCAGGAGCGCATCTGATTGGGGGGCCACTGCCCAATCAGGAGGGAGGCGACGCGAGGCCGCCGGAGCCGCAGCCCGCAGGTAGGCAGGGCGCACGCCCGGTGGGCAAAGCTGCAGCCCGGCTGCAAAAGCCCCACGCGAGCCGCAGCTTTTCCCGTATTTATTCTTTTAATTCCTACCCTCCCACACACCCGAGAAGCTTAAAAAAAAAAAAAGTAAAGAAAAAGAAAGAAAGGAGAAAAAAAAAATATCAACCATAACTAACTTAACTCACTCTACACCAGAGCGATTTGCTGTTGGTTTTTCTAACCTCAGATCTGTTTTGTTTTTGCAAAGAAGAACTCATGCCAGCTCGACAAATTTGGCCGACGGATTCCGCGGAAGCTGCTGAACGAAGTTTATCCTGCCTTACTCTGTATATTGAGCGCTCCACTGGGGCAGCTGCTTTTTATTTTTATTTTTATTATTATTGGTGTGTGCGCTCTACTTTCTCATTAGCTTCTACTAATACCTTCCCTTGCTGTGGCCTAATATAAAGAACATTAAAAAAAAAAAAAAAAAAAAGACATCCTTCGACATGATTTCAGCCTAAGAACTGACTGGTGGATCGAGCCCTCTGGGGTGGAAGGTAGTAGCTTCAGAACAGCACAGAAGAGGGATGAGTGGATGGATACAGTTGGAGAGGGGTAAACACTTGTATATTCTCTCTCTCTCTCTCTCTCTCTCTCTCTCTCTCTCTCTCTCCCTCCCTCCCTCCCTCCCTCCCTCCCCCCTCCCTCCCTCTCTGTACTAGGCACAGCCTTTCAAAGCAAAGGTAAATACGTACAGGATGTGTTTTCTTTTCTAGGTTTGGGGAGGAAGACTGAGGGCTGGGGTTCGGGGTGGGGCAACAACACCTCAAATAAATATCAGTGTATTTTGACCAAATCGACATACAGTTTTTGTGGGAAGAGCATGAAGCAATGCACTGAAACTATGCTGAAGCATGTACTTATTTCAGTACCAATACAGGCTTCCTAACCAGGAGACATATTCATACATAAGTGATTTTACCCAGAGCATTTAGGTAAATACACAGATTAAGGGCTTCTATTCACAACACACCTGGCTTGTTTTAAATAGGCAACTGAGAAATATTTTGCGTATCACCCCACAGCCTGGCCTACAGGAAGCAGTTTGAGACAAATAATAACATACAGAAATTATGGGGACTCAGTCAAAAGTATAAAAATAATGTAAGAGGGAAACCAGTATTTTTCCTCTTACAATGATGTATAGGCCGTTTTTAATTCTCAGATAATAAAGAATATCTTTGGGTTCTATTTTAAACTATATGTTTTTTTTTATGCCACCAAATGTACATTTGAAACAGATACCAGCTCTTTATGGCAGAGAGGTATCGGCTACCTTCTGGGGAGTGAAGGACCCAGGTTTTTGATGGGCTTCAGCTCTCTTGCTTACCAACCTCCTGCGTCTGAAGTCTTACAGGATAGAAATAGTATAATCTCTGAGATGAAAATAAAACAGTTCAGATATTCAGCATGTGTTAAATTCACCACATCAGAACTCGACTCTCTCAACCCTCTCAGATTTTCTAGGTCCTTAAGAAACAAAACACTAAAATAGAACATCCACATTCAAATTCAGAATATAAAAATGACAGGCACGATTTTGTCGCCCCCCCCACCCCCCGTGTATTTAGCTATATTCAATATAGGCATCCGATTCCTTCTCTGTGTGTGCTTTAAATGTACACAAGTTTCTCGAACCAGAACTCAACTCACACAGCAGAAAAAAAAAAAGACTGTGCTTAAGAATACTGTATAAAAACAGGTAGTAAAAGCTTAATTACCAGCAGCATTATGCTGTCTATATTGTTAAATGTGAACTCTGCAATTAAGATGTAAATTTGGTTGTGAGCAGTGAATTAAAAGAGCTCTGAGATGGAGAAGAAAATCCAAGCACTCTGCAGACACCCAGTTTAAAAAAAAATAAAATAAAATAAAAAGCTTTGCCTATTCAGTCGAAAATGAGACATGTAATCAGTTTACAATTAAAGAAATAAATAAAAAGGCATTTCGCAAGAAATATTTTTTTTTCTAAAATGCAATCAGAGAAATACAAATGCTCACACTGCTTTTTAAAGAAAAGCATCCTTTCCTCTCACTACCCTGATTTTTTTACTAAACTAAATTTTCAAAGAAATTAATAGATTTATATACTCATTAAATATATATATATATACACAAACACATTTCAACAAAAGCTTCATATTTTTGTCCCAAAATATTTATTTAAACTTAAAAATTATTCTGTATACTTGACACATCTTAGCCCCAAAGAGGGTATCCAGTTTTGTACCTGTGCATCTTCCTGTACCACACTCAGCCCCATTGTGACACACACATAGTCTGCTGGGACAAAACCTGATTGTGTCCTTTGCAATGTCCCTTTAAAGACAAGGTTTGCAGTCAGTTTTTTGCTGATGGCTCTTAAAGTCACCACATGGTCTAGAAGCAATCTTTGATTTCCCCAAATTTTCTTATTCGAGGAACTTAATTTGCCATCATAACTTCTGTGCTGTATATTTTAAAACCACACTTAAGAGACATACATGCATCAGTCTGCTCTCTGTGCCCAAGGAAAAACATGTACAGATGTGCACAGTATTATTTTCTGCTCTTACCCGAACTCCATTTCACAATGAATGACCAATGTGTGCTCCTTGAGTCCTGCTGGATATACTGGGACCACGACTTGCAACCTTGAATGCAGTACAGCCAATTTAAACTAATATCCAGGTGCACTAAACTTGCAAAAAGCTTGCAGAAAACTATACAAACGCACAGTTCATAGCATCGCGAGAGCTTTTGCCCAGCCACAGAGCTCCCTCACCTTGGAAGAGGCAGGAACAGAAAATCATTAGTAATAAACATGCCACCTGCAAAACTGAATTAAGCATAGAAGAATTTCAGAGAAAGTACAGAAACACATTGGAGGAAGACAGAGGGGACAAAAGCCCAGATAAACTCATGCTGTTGATCTGTGTATATACTTTACAATCTTACTGCAAAGAGTCCACCCAAATCAGGAAAAATTGAACCAAACAAAAGACCTCTGATGACGGTTGCACAAAGAATATAAATAAATTGGGTACTATCAGTGTCTCCTGCATCAGGCCTACGTTCTATGTGGGACCCCAATCTCCTCTTCATTAGACAATGAAGTCATAAATATCCAAACATCTTCAACAAATGCAGAGGCACCAAATAGAGGACAGATTTCATTTGTACTTGAATAAAACAGTAACAAGAGATGCCTAAGTGGAAACAAAAGACAGATGCCTGTGAATTGTATATGGCAGAGATTTTACTCCATTTCCATCAAAACCATGTCCTAAAACATCCTAACACTGCATTCTTACATGGGGCAAAGATGATGAGGAATTTAGTCTGGGTGTCATTCTTGTGTTTCTACTGATATTAGTTTTCAACTTACTCCATGAAAACCAATAGGATGAAGCCACTGAATTGTTTAAAATCATCTTTGGCACATTTGGAGGTTTGTATTTAACACTGAGCTTCTGTCATGTGTTACACATTTGAAAGCCAATGGCTTAATACATTGGTGTTTCCAGTCCTCCTTGTAATCTACCATTCCAGATTTTCCCCTCAAGTCCTTAAACATTTGTAAAGTGGTTTAGCTTTTAGAACCACTTCCCCTACTACCTCAGACATATCATATGTAGTACAATGAATCATAGCACAAAAACCTAACCAAAGACTATCAGAAACTCCCGTCTTTAATTCCCAAAAGAAACCAGTGACAGATATCCTTCAGAAGAGAAACTTAAGTAACAAGCATGGAAGCCCAGATGTCAGACCCCCTTCACTTCCCTCAGAAACCTTGTGGCCTTGTGAGGTCCCTTCATTGATATGTCCCCTGTTCCATCATTTGCAGAATCCCATTTCTATTGTGTTAGGAGCCTGTGTAAGCTTGCACCTTTCCCACTGAGAACACAGACGTCCATCCAAGCCAGGATGCCCACTTTCTCCTAGCACCGGGCTGCTATCAATTCATCACACTGCATTTCCTGTTGCCTTTCATTTCTAGGGCTCAGACTTTGATATTTAAATTATTGTCTCCATTGGCAAGAAGCAATCATTTCTGCTGAAAGTGGTCGCTTCCACAGAAGCACTAATAAAAAAAAGCCTCGACTTCTGGTGAACCTCTTGTCCCATAAATCTAACCCATTCCCAAATTATGGAGTCTACATTCTCCGAGGAGCTGTTGTCTTTCTTCCGGACCACACCAAACACTTCCTAGCGCTTTTTGTGAAAGAAGAAGAGGGGGGAAAGCCAGGGAGAGACAGAAAAACTACTAGAGGCAATTTGGTTTCTGTTTAATTAATTCAGGATTATTTTGCTTGCATTTTGTCAGGCTAATAATATACACAGGGAAGTGTCAGTAAAAATTAAATTATAAACTACAGTCAGTCCAGTGGGAAAACTGACTTTCGTTACATTGCATTTCCAAGGCCCTCACTCTGATAAAATATCAGATGCATGTTAGGGCATCCTGCAAGCTTTTTGCAAGCTGCATGGCATGCATTGATGGAGACATAGTTAACATTGTGAAATTATACATTAATAAATGAGCTGCAGTTACATTCTTTCCTGAATGTTAAGCACCATGAGCTAAATGCAGAAAACATTCAAGGTCAATGTCCCGTTTTTAGACCTTTTCAGGCGGCTGTAATATTATGATAATCAAGCTTAAAATATTCCTATAGAAAGGGTAAATTAGCCTTTTCACTTGAAAGATGATTATGATAAACAATAAACCTAAGAGGGGACAAAATCCCTATTTTTAAAAGCTGTAAATTGTTGACTCAAGGATGTGTGTGATAGTGTTGTCCAAAATAAAGGCTGGTTTCATTCTGGGGGGGGGAGAAAACTGGGGAGGAGGGGGTTGGAACAGATATGACAGACTTCTGAATAAGCAATACACGGTTTGATGCCAGCAAAATGATCAAATTATCCACCTTAGCCACCCCATTAAACATAAAGTACATTTGAGGCTAACTGTGTGTACGTGTGTGCGCGCGAGCGCGTGCGCGTCCGTGAAACATTTAAAAAAGCACATTTTTTTTTTCCTGATGAGTATCAATACAATTTGAAAGGTTTCTACTCTGAGAGTTTCCATTAACCCTTTTTGTCCAGATTTTCAAAGGACTAGTTTAAAAACAGAAAGGAGAGTGAGATCGATCGGGCCATCAGATATCCACATAAACAGACTGACAGAGCTCATTAAACTTGTTGTTTAATGTTAGAACCTGACAAACTTCTAAGGGTCTGTTTCACAAATGAATATGCTTGATAAAAATCTGCTTCTTTCCACCAACCCCGAGTAATTGGGAGTGTGTCTGTCATACTTGCAGAAGCCAAGAGACTTTCGAATAAAAGACCTTAGAGGGAGGTGCCTTAGCCTGTTCTGAGACAGGTCAAGGGTTCAGATTCCAATGCCCTAGAGAGAAAGGCTTTGGAATAGAATAGAGTCACTTTACCCATGTCTCTTCTTGTTTCTTTCTGTATCAAATGGGAATTGAGAAAACAATCTTGCAGAATTGCTAAGACAATTCAACAAGTTAAACTAATTCAACACAGTGTCTGGCCTAGTTATGGGGTAGAAGGCATATGACCTATTGGGCTAAGGTCATTCTTATTTGGGCCAGTTGTCCTAGCCTTGTGAATGACAGTCACCCCTCTTTATATTCTTTTTGGTTTGGTTTTGCTTTTTTTTTTTTTTTTTTTTAAGACAGGGTTTCTCTGTGTAGCTTTGGCACCTTTCTTGGAACTTACTTTCTAGCCCAGGCTGGTCTCGAACTCACAGAGATCCGCTTGCCTCTGCCTCCCAAGCGCTGGAATTAAAGGCATGTGCCACCACTGCCCTCTTTATATTCTTAAAAATACTGGAGTTTTGATAATAAATCTTATTGTTATCCTCCACAAAGTGAGCTATCTATCAATATTAGCATTATTTTGAAATCTAACTGAAGAATTGTTCTAAGAGAATGCTGTTATAAGTCAGTTGAATTCCAACTTTGAGTCATTTGAGGTCTTAGAAACAGAAGGAAATGAAGTACAAGTGTGACAGGGTTCACTGTCAACTTGACAGGCTCTAGAATCACCTGGGAGACAGGCCACTGGGCAGGAATGGGGGGCATTACCTTGATTGTCTTAATGGGGGTGGGAAGACCTGTACACTCTAGGTGGCCTCATTCCCTGGCTGGGATCCTGGATGTATAATGGAGAAGGGGCTGGGCAGCAGCATGTATTTATCACTCACTACTTCCCGGTTGTAGATGTGACATGACCAGCTGCTTCAACTTCCTGTGGCCTTGACTCCCCACCATGATGGACTGTGTCCTTAAAGTGTGTGGGCCGGAATCAACCCTTTCTCCCTTAAGTGGCTTTTGTCGGGGGTATTTTATCACAGCAACAAGAAAATATGTTTAAAAAGAAGAAAAGAAAGGCAAGTATCTGCTCCAGTGAAATACAAAGAACCTTTGCCTTAAGATTATGTGAATTGTCTGTTATTCCACCATGTGTACACTGTGTGAATACAATGAGCAGGAGCAAGGAAAGCCATTGCCCCCAGAGTGGTCATCCTGTCTGATGAGGAAGACCATGCTGGGACAGTTAGTGGATTCAGCTGGCTCTCCACATAATTCAGTTGCACAGTGTTTCCCCAAATGAGGCAAGAGAGATCACGCGGCTATTCCTCGTTCACACCTTTCTACTGAAACAGTGCTGGCAGTCAACAGCGATGCTGGTTTGGATTGTCCCAGGCAAGAGTAATTCACACAAGTCTGCTGATCAGATAAATCAAGAACTCTGTCTCTTTGTAAAACTTTTCCCTCCTATGTTGAATGGCTACCCACCCACAGCAGAGCAGTGGGCCCAGACAATGGGGAATTATAGACAAAGAGAGCCTGAGTTAGGGGGTTCAAGCCTTTTACCTTACAGGTACATGGCTCCAGACAGCTAAGAGCCTCAACGTAAGTTTAAACACCAAGATAGTGGGGCAGTTCCTAACAGAAACTTTGCATCTCTCCCCTTTCCTTGGCTTGGTTAATAGCAAGCTACTGCTGTTAATCTCACAATTATCGACAATACACTAGTGCGGAGAGGACAAAGGTCCTCCAAAGAGTGATGACACATTCCAACCCAGGAGATAAATACCACGTGTATACTTTGCTCCCGAAGCATAGTAGAATCTCTAAAATCACATTTTTTTTCAAGATTTATCTTTATTTTTAAGTGTGTGTGTGTGTGTGTGTGTGTGTGTGTGTGTGTGTGTTGGCCTGAGTTAGGTTTGTGCACACAAGTGCAGTGCTCACAGAGGCCAGCAGAGGGCATCAGATGCCCTGCTGCTGAAGTTAGCCATCTGGGAGCTGCGGAATGTATTATAGGAATTGAACTTCCCAGTCCTCTGCCAGAGCAGTGTGCACTCTAAGCTATGAAACCATTTCTCTAGCCCCTTAAAGTCACACTGTTTTTAAGAAGGAGGGAAGTAGTGGGTTGTGGCAAATTAACTCCCTTCCCCCCAGATAACATAAGTAGATTTGGAGATGGGCATTTCCTTTGGAGTTTAGTTTTTACAAAATGCTTACTCTCTCCTGACTCTGAGTCCAATCTAACTGCAAGCTGTGGAACTGGGCTGAGTCTGATGGCCTCTCCAGGGCCAGTAATGGAACTTGGTAAACAGTCTTGTCATGTTTCAGAAACATGAAGAATGCATTTTGAATGAACAAAGGAATAAATGAATGAATGAACTAATGAACTCCTAATGACTGCTATTCCTCTAGTCATTGTGATTCAGTTCAAGGGGGCCTCAACGGCTGTGTAATACAAGAAAATCTGAAAACTGAAGTCATTCTTTTTTAATAAGATAAATAGAGAAGAGAAGGGAGGTTGAGAGAAAGAAAAGATGCAAACCAAGCCCTGGGGAACCAGGACAATGCTTCAGCTGCCATCTTGGAATGGGTTACTAGATAGGCAGGGAGGAGCTAGGTGGGAAGGGGTGCTGCTTTTTTTGTATTTTTTTTCCAAATATTCAAACTGACTAAGTTTTGGTTATATAAATAAAGTGGCTTCATTGGTAACCATTGTTACTACCCAAAAGATGCCATGAAAGCACTCTAGCCTGTAACAGGACAAGAACACTTTGTAAACCATAAGCTCAGATATGTGCTGTGACCCCCAACCCCGTCATACTCTAACAAAGCCTTCAGAGTGGCTCCTCTGTGTCATATGCAAAGTCTGCATTAAAAAACTGCATTTCTTACATTTCACCCCATTAATATCTTCTTGATGAAATGTGGACAAAGATCCCATGGAGAATGACCACACAGCTATTTCTCTGAGGTACTATGCTAGTGCTAGAGTCACAGTGGACACAGATATTGTCTAGAAAGGAGACGGGCTTCTCTTATTGAGAGAGGAGAAGAGAAACTAATCAGCAGAGAAGGCAAAGGTCTCAGCTCAGGCTTCTTTCTATAGCTCGCTTAACTCCTTTCATGCACTCCTTCAAGCAAGCCCTGTAGGGGTGTGTGTGTACGTGTGTGTGTGTGTGTGTGTGTGTGCGCACATGCATACATATGCTCAATTGTGCACACATCAGAGGACAACCTCAAGTGTTCTTCAGTTTTCTGAGAACTTGCAGAGTAGGCTGGCTGGCCACTGAGCCCCAGGGATGCACCTGGCTCCATCTCCCCGGTCCTGGGATTATACACACATGCCACCATGCCTGGCTGCTGTGGGATGTTCTGTATGGCAAATGTGTTGCTCTGATTGGTTAGTAAACAAAACACTGATTGGCCAGTAGTCAGGCAGGAGCAAGTATAGGCAGGACAAGGAGGAGAAGAATTCTGGGAAGTGGAAGGCTGAGTCAGAGACACTGCCAGCCGCCTCGATGACAAACAGCATGTGAAGATGCTGGTAAGCCACAAGCCATGTGGCAAGGTATAGATTTATAGAAATGGATTAATTTAAGACATAAGAACAGTTAGCAAGAAGCCTGGTACGGCCATCCAGTTTGTAAGCAATATAAGTCTCTGTGTTTACTTGGTTGGGTCTGAGTGGCTGTGGGACTGGCGAGTAAGAGAGATTTATCCTGACTGTGGGCCAGGCAGGAAAACTCTAGCTGCACCTGGCTCTTTCACTTGGGATTGGGGGATCAAATCTAGGTCCTCACATTGACAACTGCAAGCAGTTTATCTAATGAGCTGACTCTGTTGTGAGCTAAATTCTGTTGTGATATTTGTTCATCCCCAGAGTGGGGCCCTGATGAGAACACATTATATTGGTAAGAGCCATTGTTTTTTATTTTTTGTTTGTTTGTTTGTTTTGTCCCAGAAAACCAGATTATGGGCTAGCAATATATCTCCACTAGTAAAGGGTCTTGCCACAAAGCATGACCACCCACCTGAGTTCGATCCCCAGGGCTTACGTGCTCAAACGTGGGAACTAACTCCCACAAGTTGTCCAATGACTTCCACAGGAGTGCCATGGCATTCATGTACCCACATACAAAATTAAAAGTTAAATAATTAAAGTTTTAAAAGAAAACTTTGGATACAAAATAAAGAAAGACAAAGAATGCCTCCTATCCCACTCCTCTAGCAGGTCAAACGACGTAGCTGGTGACATGGTGGCTGGCAGGCGGTGCCCTGGTGATAGCAGCCTGTCCTCTCAGTCTGTCTCACCAACCTCACGCCTTTCTAATCCCGAGGTCCGTACCAGCGAGTGTGGAGTGTGCAGTAGAGAAGACACAATCAAAGAACCTGCTCTTTTCTCCTCCTCCTCCTCCTCCTCCTCCTCCTCCTCCTCCTCCTCCTCCTCCTCCTTCCAGAGTTTAGTTACCACTTGAATTAGGAAGCTAAATAAATCCAAGACAATTTTCATTATAGAGAAAAGAAACTTAATTCACCCTTATGTGTCTTAAAAGACCTTTTAAAAGGCCTCACAGGGAACACGGAAAAGAAAGCACTGACTTCCTGTAACTAATTGTCCATGAGCAGGAGGCGGCTTTGCTTCAGAAAGCATAACACTTTGGCCACTCGCCACCATTCGCTGAGGCGAGTGTCCTTCCTTCTTGTCACACGTGAACTTTTCAGTGCTCTGTGGTAGTTTCCTGGGTAAATGCCTGAGATACCAGCAAGAACTCAGAACACAAAGAAAGCCCCCAGGTCTGCCCTTCCCTTCTCTACTGGGGATATCACTTGGCAAGGTTTGCCCTCATGGCTGCCCTGCGGCTCCCAGACAAGTCTAAAATGTCTCCTCTGAGGGACCAAGAGGTCTAAGGAGGGAGAAAACTATTTTTTATGAAAACACAAGCTACAGAGCTTGGGATATTGCTTGATGGTAGAAGGCTTTGCCTAGCATGCAGTAGGCTTTGGTTTCAACCCTCAGTACTGAAAAAAAAGAAAGAAAGAAAGAAAGAAAAAGAAAGCCTACAAACAAACAAAGCTGTTGTGGCATATTATTTTAAGATGTGTTACATTTGTTTTTACTGTGGAACATTTGTTTTAATGATGCAAAGATATGTTGCATTCTTTTATGTTGCATTTGTTTAACTCTGTGAAGCTGTATTACTTTGCCTGTCTAAAACACCTGATTGGTTTAATAAAGAGCTCAAAGGCCAATAGCAAGGCAGGAGAAGAATAGGAAGGGCTGGAAGGCAGAGAGAATAAATAGAAGGAGAAAAAGAGAGCGGGAGGAGCAAGAGAGATCAAGGAGCAAAAAAAGAAGGGGCCAGCCACCCAGACAGCCCTGGAATAAGATTTACAGAAGTTAGAAAAGGAAAAAGCCCAGTAGCAAAAGGTAGATGGGATAATTTAAGAAAAGCTGGCTAGAAACAAGCCAAGCTAAGGCAGGACATTTATAAGTAATAACAAGCCTCCATGTATATTTATTTGGAAACTGGCCCCCCAAAAGAGTCAAAGAGTAAAAAAACAACCAAAACAAAAAGCCAAAATTCAGAAAATGCCAAAAAACAAAGTAAAAAAACAAAAACAAAAACAAAAAACTAACAATGACCACAATGGCCTGGAATTTCCCCAAGATCTCCTGTATAACAAAAAGAACTCTGATGAATTTACAGAACTACCCTGGTTGGTTGCTCTAAGCCTTCCAGAAGGCAGGGGAAGGGGGTTTCTACTGAGAAGTGCTAGAATATGATACTTCTCTAGGGCCTGGATATAATACTTCTAAAACAATCGTGGGAGGAGATAAGGCCACATTCTGTTTTCTCTATTAGCAAAGATGATTAAATGAGACAAAGCAAACTCTAACATGCTCCTTCTGTGGGTACAACTTCCCAGTACTGCCCAAGTCTATCCTACCACTGGTCTCATTTCCATCTATTGACAGTTAAGCCCATTCAAGTATCCAATCCCTATCAATATTTTGAGATGTATAGAGAATAGACATAAACATTCTGTTTAACAGTCTTAAGTCATGTGCCTGTATTCTGGGTGGGAGTTATCTTTTATAAATAAATCCTGTAGAATCTCAAAGAGAGTGAACCTTCCCCTGTGAGTCTGCCTCCTATTCATTCAAAAACAATATGTACCTAGACAGTCTGTATAGAGATAGAAAATTCTCACATGTCCCTCAAGGGCCACCATACAGAACCCATATCCTACCCCCATCTCATAACACATTACACTAAGTGGTCTAACTGATTTGGAGTACCTTGTATTTAGGTTTCTGTTTTCTATGCAGTAACGTATTCAGGTTTTAATTATCTGTGTTGTACCTAACACAGTAATCTACCAAATAAATTGCTTATTTGAGCAAATGTGTATGTATATATATATATATATATATATATATGTATATATATACATATATATACACACATATATATATATATATATGCGCGTGCATGCGCGCGTGTGTGCTCACACACACACACACACACACACACACACACACAAGATCTTTCATAAAGAACACACCCCTCCCCTTTCTGCTTACCTCATAAGGAAAAATGTTCCAGAAAACATTTGTTGGGAAGTAAATGTGTGATACAAGACTACTGTGAGCTGTGCAAATGTAAATGAAAGGGTATTCTTTACAAAGGGCCCATGAAAATGATTCTAAGCTGCAAAAATGTCAGGGGCATGTGTGAGATGCTAAGTCAGTAGCTCAATGGACTTCAGGAGCCTGGTCGGTTCTATTGTCAAGGTGTCTTCTCTTAGCTTATGAATCCAGGGCAACACTCCAAAGTTCAACAGAAATCCCCAAATGAGATGATCCAGCTTTCTAGGGGAATTGCCTAGAGACTGTTGCAGTATGAATTCCCAACCCACTGAGGAAGAATGGCCATGATGGTGCCTATTCAATGGTGCTTTGAGGGTAAGTGTAAACTGCAGCCAATGTTGAAAGGAGAAGGAGAAGGTTAACCATTGAGGAAGTGGAGTCAGGTAAAGTGAAAACCATTTGTGAGTGACATTGTCCTGGGGACCAAAATTTTAATATCCATTTAGGAAATTTAACCAATATAAATGTAATACAGCCAAGGCAAGGCCAACAAGTCCCACAACGCTGACCAGTGAGGCACAAGTATAACTGAAATGTATATTCTAAACTAGGCAGAGTGGGGCAAACCCTACACCCAGTGATGGAAAGTCTAGCCATGAGGGAAGATCAATCACCACAGGCTTAAAGCCTGCCTGGGCTACACAGTGAGTTTAAGGACATCCTGGGCTAACAACTAACTAAGCAACCCATCCATTTATTGACCAGATTATATTCAGGGAATGGAGGTATAGCTCTGTGGTCCAGCACTTGCCTAGCATGTGCTAGGCTGGGCTCAATCCCTTGTTCCTTCGTTCCCTCCCTCATTTCTTCTCTTCCCTCTGTTGGAATGGGGACAGAACATAGGGTCTCATTCTAGGCAAAGGCTCTACAACCGAACCCTATGCCTGGCCTTTCCATGCATTTCCTTACACTCCATGCTTGTTCGAATGACGTCACCATGTGAGCAGTTCATCTGTCTAACAGAAGACAACAGACAGAACCTGGGGAAACAGCAGACCCAGCAATGGAAAAGTACTGACAGACACAATGAAATGCTTATCAGACCAGTGGTAGGAGTGGGGGCTCATTCACAAATACTAAATTTTTAAAAGTCAAACTGTGGGCAGATTTCTGGTCACACACCAACACTTCACTTCCTCCTGCCCGCTCCTGCGACTTCTACTCATCACTGATATTTATTCATCTTAGTGGGGTCATCAAAGGCTTCCAGCAGGCCAGAGACCTCAGCACCCCTGCCATCCCATAACTAAGAACTATCATCCTCTTCCTCGGGTTTGTCTGATTCTCCTGAGAGACAAGCTTGCTGTAAGAAACACAACACCCCATTCATCACAAGTAACCCCAACACTGACAGGCAAGCACAGAAAGCAGGACCTCCAAGGAGGAAGGGGAAATCCCAACCAGCAAGAATAAGACGTCAGAAGGACTGTGGCTTTGACCATTTACTTTAAAAAAATTATTTACTGAAACAAATCTTTCACATAACTGTCCTCTGTGACTTTTTGGACTTCCCATAGGATGCTGGCAGTGAAGAGGGGCTGCCCAGGGCTGGAGCTCAGGGATACAGCTCAAAGCTTTAGATTCAATCCCAATCACACACACACACACACACACACACACACACACACAGGCAAATAATTTGACCCTTTGCCATAAACCTTGTAAAGTGATTCTCAAACTCAACCCTCATCTCCACCTGGGGATACACATTCTCAGGCTGCACCTGGAGAAACTCTGGGATGGTGTCAGGCATGATCAAGTCTAAAGGCTTTAGAAATAAAATGAAAGCAACCTTGCTGTACAGCACTCTCTTCCAAACAGACTGCCCTGCTATGGCCCTTCCCTATGTACCATAGAACATCTGCAAGTTCTTTTGAGCCAGTTTTACAGAACCACACGAGACACAGCTCAAGTGTTAAAAGCCATCCTTGGTGCACCCCACCATAGGGGTGGGGAGGGGAAGGAGATGTAGGATGCAAAGCTCAATTTGTCTCCTGTCCTGTTTGTCACAGAGAATGTCTTCTTGGCCCCCTGCAGCACTCCCACCAGGCTTTGCAAAACTGTCATGTAAATATGTCCACAGCCTTATGTCAAGTCCCCAGCTGGCCCCTGACCTCAGCTGTAGTAGCCCCTTCTGTGGAAGGCCAGCCCCTTGGATCACTGGCTTGCTACTACTCTGTGCTTTAATGGGCCTGACCTGTGCAATAGTTTTTATCTGGCCACAGGCCTATCTCTAAATTCTCTGTTTTGAATGAATACCGATTTTGTGACATGAAGTCCGCCATATAATGAAATGCAAACAATGGAAAGGCTAAATCAGTTTACGAAAAAATCTATTTGTCAAACAGTGTGGAGATGTTCCCAATTTAGCCCAGCAGCCCATGCAGTTCTTGATAAGGGAGCTAAACACCTAGCTGTTCACCAGATGAAAATAAAGGCATGTGTGCCAGGGATATATTCTCCTTTCAAACGTCTTTGTTGTAACTTGTAGCTAATTAAATGCCCTTACACAGGAGATGCACACAGCAGCAGAATCGGGGAATTTTCTTACAAGAGGGCATGGGAGAAGAGCAGAGCCCCACACAAGCTTCCTGAGAGAGCTCCTCTTACACTGCATTTACATTTCTATAAGGCTTCATCAGCCTGGAGAAAAAAAAAAAGGCACAAGAGGAGTCCTTTCTTGTTCAATTGGACCAGAAAGATTTCTAAGCTCTGTAAAGGAACGTGCTCAACATTTAAAAAGAAGAAGAAGAAAAGAAAAAGAAAAAAAGAAAGAAATAGTAACTCATCCTTAGATGCTGGGGATAGATAGCACTTTCTATACGACAGACGGAGCAGTTAAAGACTTTTTAGGGACCTGAAGGGTTTGAATTTTTATGTGTAGCATTCTCCTCATGCCTAGAAATTGTTGGCAGACAGTAGCATACCTGTGTGAAGGTTGACATTCATTAAAGGTGTTTTATACTTATCATGCCACACTTACCAAAATGGGGTTATGTATAATAATAGACTATATAGACATTGGGAATATGGGCAGCATGGGCATTCTTCACCCCTTCTGAATTTTACTGTTCCATTGGAAAGAACTTGAAATGTTAACCCTCTGCTGAATTTGTTTGTTCAGTCATATGAGAAATCATTACCAAATAAAATGTTGAGTTGCCAGAGCCCCAGCCTGGTGTCATTTCTCCTTTCATACTCATCCAGACATGGAGAGTGCAGTCCCTGCAGAAGGGACATTGCCAGAGAATTGGAATCTCTTTAGGGCCTGGGTAATGTCTATGACAATGATTTCTTTATGTCTGCTCACAGTTCACATGTAGATCCCCTAGGTTCAAACATCACCTCCAAAGTACCTTCCAACACACCTGACCCCAAGATAGACCCCTGTGTGTGCTCACAGGCCCCTGGGAATCTCTCGTCCATATGGAAACCAAGGAAGGTCACCTCCTCCCAGGAGGCAGGCATCTTGTCCCTCCATTGTTTTGCACTTTCATATCTATTTATGAGTATTTTCACTGCTCCTGTGAAGCCTTATCTATGGGTGTTCAGAAGAGAGCTTAGGACCTGGCAGAGTGGAGACGCTCCATGTCTCCTTATTAAGTAGATAGATGAGTGGAGAACAGGGCACCAGCCTTCAGTTTCACATTTTCTATCAAGTGAGTGATTAATGAATGTGACCCCTTGGGTCATGAGAAGAATACTCTGCTTTTGTATGCGGGTTTACATTTGTCAGCTTTTAAGTCCTCTTGGTTCTGACTGATACCACCTCCCTGATGGGAATGTTCTGAGTAAGTGAATATCCTAACCAGTGGTTTCATTGATTGGCCTCAATTTCTCTTCTTCTTCTAGTCCATTCCATATGCTCATCCATTCCATATGCTCTCTCACACAACTGCCTTATATTTGCCAGAGCTTCAAAAAGAGTTCAGGAGTTTTACATCTGAACACAGAGTCTGTACTCAAGCCAGCTCAAACCCTCTTTTCTGGCTTAATTTTTATATTCTGCACCTAATACCAGGTATAAGGACCACACTCAACCTGAACATGCTGACAGCATGGCTATGTCATCATACAGGCAAAGCTGGCCCACTCCTCACATTCTGCATAAGCAGGAAATAGCTTTGGAGGTTGGTTGCTTGGTTGGACACTTCTGCTTGGAGTCAAGAAAAGGAAACTGCTTTTCTGGCCTAAGTCTCTAAAAATGATTTTGGAAAAAGTATTCATGGTAAATTATACAATATTTAATTTCAGATGGAAAAGGATTAGATTTCTCCAGTTGACTGTATGCTCCTTAAGGTCAGGCACTGTCTAGTTTATGCCAATTGTTTCCACTGTGCCTTGTATACAATAGTTGACCAATAAATATTTCATTCATGAGGACTTGCCTAGTCTTGTACCAGCTTCCTCTAATCTTTAGTGTGATTCTCTGCATTCAATAGAAACTCAGTAAATTCCATTTGCTTGAAAAGAAATGGTATCGTAACTTTTTCATTCTTTGCCAAAATATAGAAATAGAGTGAGATATAGAAGGAGTATGATTTCAATTACTAGGGCAAAAGGACCTTCCAAACAAAATAAAGAATTGTATTATAATAAACATAAAACAGGTTTATTTGTTTACACATCCCAAATAAACTACACATATAAAATGTTGTATTCACATCGCCCTCTACTGTTGGCCTCTCCTCAATAATTAAAAAGACCACCAGACTTCCAATTTAAGTAGGGTATTTCTCCCAGAGAGGAGGTTGCCCACGTTCTCTGGTGACTACAAAATGTGTTCAACAATGAATGAGAAGAGAAGAGGCTTTCAAGTTTGCTTCAGCTGCTAAGGATTGAATCCTCACCTCCAACAAGGTATGGCGCCTCTAATATATTTGCTTTATGGCATGAATTCCTCTGTCTGTCAAGATGGTGTTTAGCTGAGGGTGTTATAGAGAGCCATGCCATGAAGCTGCTAGCTGTACCACATAAAAGAGGTGTGCTGTAAAGTCCCAAAAGGCACAGCTTTGTGACAGTGGCATCCTGTGAAAACCCTTTCCCCAATCAAGTCCACCACGAGAAGGTGTTCCGTGGACAGCAAACAATTGAGGAAACAGCCACAGTCTACGCACTTGTTCTCATCAGTAGAACAGTGTGGCAGCATGGCTGAAATAAAGCAGTACACCAGCTGTGTAGTGACTGTTGGTATCATGGTATCATGGAGAGAGCCCTGGAATAAATATCTAGGTAATAAACTCATTTTTCTTCATGGCTATGAGAAAGACACAAAGATAATTAACAACTGTCTTCAAGGAAATTGTCTTCAATAATTTTGTCTTCAAGGAAATTTAACACAGAACATTGGTTAAAAGTCTCTGTGAAAGCAGGAATGCATTGGCAGAAAGTCTTAGACCCCAAAACTTCAAGTAGAAAATAGGTCTTGACATGGTTCCATTTGTGTTGTGGGGTGTTTAGTGCAAACCACCTTCCACTCATACCACCATTGGCTGTCTATGTATGTCATAACCATGACTGCTGTCATCAGCCCTAATGGCAATAGGTCCTGGTCATCACAGACAACATTGTTAAGTACTGCCACCTAAGAAGGAATCAACTCTGTCCTCAACATCTGTCATCATCTGACTCAGTGGAATTTACAACCGTAAGACCCCAATGCTACTGATCGCGAAACTGAGGCTCCATGATGCTCTGTTACCTTCATAACAGGCAACTAGCAGAAATCTCTGCACCCTGTTCAGAGGGCACCCAGCTTTTGCTCTTGGTTTTTATCTTTACTGCCCTTAGGGACCAGTGCTTATGATGCTCTGAACATGGCCAACATGCAATGTGGCTCTGTTCACCTGTGATATACTACAGTCCTCTTTTTCTCTAAGTGAAGAGGGTTGAGAGGAGAAAGCTGAAGAGATCGAGTGAGATAGTAAATACAGTCTCTTCTGCTGCATGTCTGAAGAAACAGCAATTAAACAGAGAATACTAAACTTTGGGGTGTCGAGTCAATTTATCTATACTATATTTGGCAGGCATTTAACACATTGTTGTTAGCACCCAGCTAGGTGCCAAACTAAATATTTACCCACAAGGGAAATGCAAGCCTGTATCCTTCCCTTAGAAGGTATCAATCAGCTGAACAAGGCTCCTAGGGGTGCTCTCGTGCGTGATGTTTTAATTGCATCTCTCACCTAAGTCTAGCACGTGATTGTGCACACACGCACACCTCCCTATGTATACTCTTGTACACAAAGGCTCACCAGTGCCAAGAGTGCACAGATTTTAGTCAAAGACGTTCAACATGTACAAACCACAGAAACCAAAGTTAAAGAGATGTGCACACACAGGACTACAGGGGCTGTTTTCCTACCTGTCTGCCTTTCCCCCTGGTGATGCCTGCTGTGTTACCTAGGAGTAGTTGCTTTTTGGCTGAAAATGTGTTTCATCCTTCCATCTGTGCCTACAGCAGTATGGCTGGGCTCCTGCCATCGAGGTGGCAGCAGCCTTCATGATGGCCTCAGACACCGGCTTCCCCACTGCTCCTTCACGAGACGCTCTCCAGGTGAAAAGCAGGTACAGATATGTATCTGTAGTTCGCTAAGGTTTTAATTTTGGTTCCTTGTTAGGAAACATCTCTCTGTTCTATTTACCAAGCTGGTGGCCTACTTTGCTGGGGGTGGGAAGCAGTCTTAAGTCCCTCAAGAAATGGCTGGTGACATCCGAGGATTTAATTGGGGGGGTCTCAATTTTTCATCATGAACTGTCATTTTCAGGGGTGTCTCTGAAGGATGGTAGCACTCCCTGAAATTTTCCTTTCTTCTGAATTTTGCTTTTCTGTTCTTTTCTTTTTTAAATTCACTAAAAAAAAAAAAAAAAATTTAACCAGGCCTGTGCTGTCGAGGGCAGTGCTTGCCTTAAAAATCCCGGCATCTTCTGTTGAAGGCTGAAGTGGCCTCTCTTGTCCCATGTTCTTTTGCATGCAGCTCAGAGGTTTACTGTGTGAGGGTGGTGGCTTGAGAGAAAATGTCCCCCTTAGCCTTGGGTATGTGAACACTTGGTCCCCGGTAAGTGGAGACATTTGGGAAGGTGATGTGGAGGAAGATCTACACTGGAGGTGGGATTTGAGAGCTCCCAGGCTTACCCACTTCCAGTTCACTCCCTCTGCTTCATGCTCGTTGTGAGCTCTCGGCTTCCTGGCCTGCCACCCTTCCCGCGGCTCACCGTCATGCCTTCTTCACAGTATGGACTCATTCTCCTTGGGAACAGTAAGCCAAAGCAAGCTCTTTCTTCTGGAAGTCGACTCAGGCCATAGCATTTTTGTCACAGCAGTGAAAACAAACTAATCCAGTGAGTGCTTTGTGTGCCATTCACTGCCCCTTTCTAGAAGGTTATTCTAGAGTTCAGTGACATGGGGCTCCATGTTTTATATCTGTGGAAGTATTGTCATTCTGATGATTACAGGGATTTCGAATTATCATTTATTTATTTAGTTATTTGTTTATTCATTTATTTATTTATTTAGATTTTTCGAGACAGGGTTTCTCTATGTAGTTTTGGCACCTATCCTGGATCTCACTGTGTAGACCAGGCTGGCCTTGAACTCACAGAGATCCTTCTGGCTCTACCTCCCAAGTGGGGTTAAAAGCGTGGACCACCGCCACCCGGCTAGAAGTTTATTCTTGAGAAAGTTCTGTAACTCCTCTGTTCCTATTTTATACATCTATAAATGAAATGACACCTTCCAGAGGGGTGACTGTCATTTTTGCAGCTGAGGAGATGGCTCAGTGGGTTGCCATACAAGCATGAGGACCTGAGTTTGGATCCCCAACATCCGCATAAGCAAACAAACAAAAACAACCTGTGGGTGGCAGTGCCCATCTCCAACTCCAGCACTGGGGTAGTAGAGGCAAGTGGATCCCAGGGCCTCACTGGCCAGTTAGTCTAGCCAAGTCTTGAACTCTGCGTTTAGTGAAAGATGCTATCTCAAAAAATAAGGTGGAAAATGGTCAAGGAAGATGCTCAAATATTGACCTATATCCTCCACATGCACATAAGCACACACACACACACACACACACACACACACACACACACACACCTGCCACCCTACACACATAACAGTGGCTACTGTTGTTAAATCACATAGTGAGTTATCTTTCTTTCTCTCTCTTCTGTGAAGCGATGGCCTACACAAGAAAAGCACTTTATTCCCTGGGAAGAAGGAAGCCAAGTAGAATGGTTAGTGAATGCAGGGCTTGGCTGAGAGTTTGGACTGAAGAGAGGTGGGATCCACTGGCTGAGCACTGTCTTCAGCACAGTGCTGGAGGATGTAACCTCAAACAGAGTCGGTATGGTAGAAACCCCCACAGCCCCTTGTACCACATCATCATCTCATTTCTTCTTCACGGCATCTTGGAAACACGTGCTGTGATAACAGCGACAAAGAAACACCAAGAAGGAAATGAAACTTGGACACTGACTTATGGAGGGGAACCAAGCAGAGCGTGATGATGCTGGGGATGTGACCCTGGGGCTCTAGGTGGCTCGAGGCTGTGATGTTTCTGCCACACCATTCATTGCTTCCATGAACCAGCTAAAGAGAACGGAGGCCTGAGCTCAACGATTAAATGGGAAAAAGTACCAAAACAACAAAACATTTATAGTCAGAGGCAAAAACATTCTAATCATCAGTTGATTTCACATCTGCAGTACGGTACACCCTGAACAGGAGGGATCCACCATCCCAAAGCGTTCACCGCTGTGAACTCTTCTTCCCACTGTGTATTTTTCCTGCCTGGGAATAGAAACTGTACCAAATTTGAACACGTGGGAAGACAGGAGATAGACGCATTTTTAGAGGTATCAGTTGGAGCACTGTATTATTTACTTATCATCTGCGGCTGATGATCAGCCTACAGGAAGGCTAATCTAGTTCCTGCTCTGGATAGATAGACATAGAAGCAGCAAGCTTCTGGAGATGGAATAAAGTACTCACTGATCCTTCATCCCCTCCTTAGAAACCTCGAACAGCTGTCAAAGGCTTTCAACAGAGACAAGTCCTTCATCCCAGAAACTGTCTGCTCATTAAACAAATGAAATACACACACACAGCACACATACACAACACACACACAAACACACCACATACATACACACACAAACCATACACCCATGCATTACCCACCCCTACATACCACATACATGCACACCATGTATATCACATACATGCATCTAACCACCATCCACATCCAACATACATACATTATTTTGCTTGTTACATGTTAAACCTGTCTATATGTAATTCTAAATGTCGCCTTTAAAACAGCCTCACTTCACCTAACTTTTACCAACAATATATTCAAAAGAACTAAGATTATTATCATTAATTGAGGATGATTTAGTAGAAGGGCAGTATTTTGAAGAAACTGTAATATGGGCTAAATAGATTTGGTACATTTTATGAAGTTACTAGTTCTATTAAATTCAAGTACACACATAGGATTTACCGATGCTTCCAAGACACCAAACACATATAATCTTACTTAGCTATTTTACCTATTTTCAAGACAAATGCTCTTAGTTTTCTAGGGTTACAGATTCTGAAGTGAGGATGCTGAGAGGACGTTTACCTTGTCTTGTGGATTTTACCCACTCCTAAGAGCAGAGCCAAGCTGAAGAGCCGTCACCTCATTGTACCAGGGCTTCCTCCATCTAAGCCCCCCCACACCTTCACCCTTCTTTACTGTGTCCAAAAACACAGGAGAATGCTACTGTTAGTGTTGGGCTAGGCTACGGCTCAGGGGGAGACTGCTTACTCAGCATGCACAGGGCTCTGGGTTTGATTTTTGATAATTATTATAATGATGCCTGAGTTTGAATCCCCAATATCCACATAAAAACTGCATTTTGTGGTGCCCATCTGTAACCCCAATACTGGAGGCCCAGAAACAGGAGGAACCCAGGGGTTGGCTGGCCAGATGACAGTCTACTCAACCCTTCAGCTCAAGGTTCAGTGGGAAACCCTGCCTCAGAAACTAAGGTGGAGCTGGTTGTGGTGGCATACACCAGTGGGATTTGCTGAAGGAGGTGAAGGGGGAGGATCACGAATTTGAGGCCAACCTGGGCTACAAGGCAAGTTTCAGGACAGCTAGGGGTATGCAGAGAAACCCTGTCTCAAAACAAACAAACAAAATACAACAACAAAATAAAAACAAACAAACAAAAAACTGAGGTGGATAGTGATCAAGGAAGACACAGATACTGGGTCCTCACAAGATCATTCAATTCTGTCCCTCTTTCTACCCACTGTTAACATTATACCCACAGAGGAAAGAGATGACCCTTTCCTCTTCTCTGCCTCTAACCACACGCCTTTTATGTGGCTGCTGCAGGCATCCCTGATAGAGGAATGCAAGGGACCTGGCAAGGAGTTCAGTGATGGTCTTTCCTTCCAAACAGGTAGTATGACTCTGCCAAAGCATTTGTAAATTCTCATGACCCAAATGCATATGGACAGCCTCGATGGCCTCCCGCCTGTAGGCCTGGAGAGATGTTCAGTAGGTAAGAGCGCCTGCTGTCCAAACACGGACCCCTGCTTTTGGATTACTGGCACCCACTTCAAAGCCAAGCATGGCTACATAATCCTGAAACAGGAGGATCGTTGGCTCTTGCTGGCCAGAAACCTCACTAAAATAACAGTGATTTCCACGTTCAGGGAGAGACCCTGGCTGACAGCAATATCACAGAGACTGATAGAGGAGAAATCCTCCTCCGGCCTCCACTCCTGTGCATATCCACCAGCACAGGTGCACTCCCACATGTGCGCCCCATACACATACAAACTCACACGCAAAACAAAGAATCCTGGCTCCACTGTGAGCTAATAGCGCGCTGAGAGGAGCCACTGTCTCTCTGTAGGCCACAGTCTACTGACATGTCAGTGAGGAAATGGAACAGCTCACATAGGTCAATTCAAGTCCTCAGATATTACTCATCTATTAAAATGATACTTGATGTAACTCAAAGTTTTACACTTACGCTCAGGAGACCAAAATATGACTAATGAACTCCACTCACATTTTACCCTCATATTTGTATTACATATAACACTTATTTTATCCACTTCATTTATAACAGGCACTTGGAATAATAGATGCCACAGAGGAAGAGTTGTATCTGCTGAGATAGGGGCATCTGTGAACAATTATAGAGCACTAAGAAGATCTCTGTGTGGAGATAGCTCAGTGGTAGAGCCATGACCTGGAATAGTGAGATCCATGGAATAGGGGGGAGGGGACAGAGAGAGGGAGAGAGGAAAGGAGGGAGGAAAGGAGAGAGAGAGAGAGAACCTTCCTGGAGCAGCACATAAAAGCTGGATCCATCATTATAAGCAATGAATTCTCAACTCACTTGTCAATGCCCTTGCCAATGCCTACACTCAATAGTTTATAAGAACATGCCAAGTTCCTCTAAGCTGGTGGAGACCTGTATTTTTTATCCAGTTAGAGGAATAAGGACAACATACAGGACAGCCAGTCAAATGTTAACCCCAATGCAGAGGCATATACCAGACTGTGAGTCTAACTATTAACAGAACTGTGGGCCCAGGTTCGCTGCTTACCCCTTCCAATTACTGCTGCAGCTGGCCCTGCCTTAGCACACAGGATCCCCTGGCTTTCCTTTCGTCAGCACTGGGGTATGCAAGTAAAGTCAGGCATTTTTTTGCTCCTTAAGGAACTGTCTGTGCGGTTCTAAAGTGAAATATTTAATCAGCTGAATTATGTGAACTTTTCCTCACGTGTGCTGATTTTGGCGGGCCACGTAGAATGTGGCAAGGAAGAAAGAAACCCACGACTGGGTGAAGTGGGCTTTGTGGACTAGAAATAATCACACAGTGCATGCGTGTGGCCTGCTGGGTGTACCACCTGTCCTTGCAGACAGGGCCCGAGCAGGACAGCAGCCAGTCCAGTTTCATTTGCCGTTAAGCACCGGCAATGTTCAGTGCCTGCTGACGTCAAATTACTCCTCTGCCCCTTTAGTTTCCACCGGCACGTGACCTTTATTCCCATCCATTCTGTTTCTGGGTTGGGGGCAGGCTACAGACACCCCGGCAGCAGTTTGCAGAGGGCCTGCAGAGTTAGGAGCCCAAGCATCTTTTTTTGTATGGCTCTACCGTCCTCACTTAGGCATCAATTAGCCAGCCTCCATGGTGCACTGCTGCTCAGGGCCGGGTGCCATCCTGTGCACTGGGCAGATAGACAGGATGGCCACTATCCTCTACTGTTTGTCCTGTCTCTCAGGTTCCCTGAGACCACACTGAAGCACCTGTTAAAGCTGCTTCTACTAAGCCGGCCGGGCTGCATTTGTTTGGCTGGATTTGGACTTCCTGGCTCTGTGACTGAATACAAAGTGATTAGAGTCCAGTGTTTGGCAACAAGCACCATGGGGAGCATGCTGTGTGTGGGTCTCTGGAGCACAATGTGTTCTCCAGAGCTCCATGCCGGGAGCGCCCTGCTAGAGTCCCTGTGCTGAGGAGATCAAAATGGTCTCCGATGTCCTCAGCTGCTCACCAGCAGCTGTTTAATGTAATTCCAAATGATCCGGCTGAATGAAGTTATCGCTCCTTCAGTAATCTTTAATTTAGTAAAACACATAGCTGAGCAATGCTATTTTAAATGTTATCCGAGCTTTTAAAATAAGTTTCTGATCCTTACATTTGCTGTGTAGACAACAGAATAAAATATAAATATAAATTAGAGAAAGGGGAAAACAAGAAATTGTTATCAGCCTCATCAAAGCCTGGGATGTCAACTGTGAGTTACTGAAACAAAGATAACAGCAAACAAAGTGAATGAATGGGAGAAGTTTCCATCACTCATCTCATGTCCACCACGACTAAACTGAAATACACCTCCTGCAAGGTGTCACCCGCAATCCCAGTAGTTCAGGAGTTGAGACAGGAGGATTGTCACAAGTTCAAGATCAGGCTGAGCTACACAGTGAGTTCTGGGTCAGCTTGAGCTAAAGTATGAGGCCTGTTTTATAAGCTGAACCAAAAAATAAATAAATAAAATAAAAGGAAGCCATATTTCTTCTGAAGAATAGTTCTTATGATAATAAATGTAATCAGGAAAAAGCATATTTAGTTATTCATTCTCCCAACATTTGGATGTGGCTGTGAACTACTGCAGGACCAGCAAGCTAGCCTTTCTCCCCACTCCCTCCCTCTCCTACCTGCCTGTCTTCCTGGATTGCTTTGCTCCCTCTCCCCTCCCCTTCTTTCCTGCAGGGTCCTGGTTGGAAGAGGTGGTGTGTTTACAAGGCAGAGACCGCCAGGATCCTGCTTTGGAGTCTGCATTTCTCCTGTGAACAACAGAGGGCGCTGATGCCTCTAATCCGGCAGCCATTGCCCGGGAGAGCGCAGACTGCTCACTCTCTGCTTGTCTTTAGCCTTCCGGCTAGCCCAACTCCACTGCGGGCTGCAGAATTCCTTGAACCCCTAAGCAGGCTGCCTTCATTCTTTCTTGTTCCCAGGGTTCAAAGCACCACGTTATAAAGAGCTGCTATTCATTAACGGCTCCTGATTTGTTTAAGCTATCAGCCTGAGATTCTGATTACGGATAGCTGCTCTCCAAGCTCATCTCCTCCCTAACCCCACTTAAATACAGTTCATTCCAAGATACACTAGCGCTAGCACCTTGACCTAAGAAATAAAAGTCCCTTAGCCCATGGCCCTCTAAAAATCCCAGCAGTGGACTTTTTAGTGGCAGTTTACCAAATGTCACACATCAGGAAGTCCACAGGCTCCATGCCACTACTTGCAGAAGAACACACTAAAGAGCACTACCCTCCCCCACTCAAAGCCGGAACCATTTTAATTGTTTCACTGGAATCAAATGAGAAACACCATGTTTTTCCCTGATGCCCTTTGAGCGAGGAAGAAAAGCACACACATGAAATACCTAGGCCAAGTGCTATCTGTTTAACCATTTTCTCACCATAAAAGCTTAAAAGCTAAGACCACCTAACCAGAAAACACTTTATCATTTTCAGGTGGTTCCTAAGCACACACCATTCCATCTAGCACTGCAGGAGGCTTTCGTGGACTTCTCTTCTAAAATTCCCACCCAGCTCTCTCATTGCTATTTGAAGGCAGATTTATCTCTTACCCTAGAGTTGGGGATCTCAGCACACCAGATTGCAAAGGCACCCAACACCAAAGAGTGGATGGGTTATTCTTAGTTTCCTTGCACATCGAGGAGAGATGGGGCCACGTGTCTCTGTGGCAAAGCAACGTTCTTTGAAAACTGTGAGTTCAGCTGGGGCTCATTTAGGAAGGTGGCCATGTCAGAAAAAAACCTGAGATCAAAACCAGTAGTGTTCACAGCCCCCATGAGAGACGCTAAGGGACAACATCTTAGGGACTGAGAGGAAGAGTTGGAAATGTCACCACAGTCATTCTTCTCACTTAAAACAATGTTTGACTGAGTGGGGGTGGGGGGTGGGGCTGAAGATATGGCTCAGTGGATAAAATGCTTGCTATGCAAGCATGAAACCCAGAGTTCTGGTCCACAGCACTCATGGAGAAGCTGTGTCCCACTGTAATCCCAGTGGAGATGGGAGAGCCCAGAGTGAGCTGGCTTACTAGGTTAGTTGGGAGTTACCCATCTCCAGGTTCACTGAGGGACTCTGTTTCAAAAATTAAGTGGAAGATATTGAGGAAGACACTGGAGTCAACTTCAGGCCTACACATAGACACACGCATACATGTACACATGCGGGTCCACATGCATACCATATCGCACACCTGTACACTTGCAAGAAGAAAACAACTAATTAAAAAAAAATAAATTAGGAAAAAAAAACCCTTTTGTAGCTAGAGTTTTCCTGCCTGGCCCACAGTCAGGGCAAATCTCTCTCACCTGCCAGTCCCACAGCCTCTCAGACCCGACCAAGTAAACACAGAGACTTATATTGCTTACAAACTGTATGGCCATACCAGGCTTCTTGCTAACTGTTCTTATAGCTTAAATTAATCCATTTCTATAAATCTATACCTTACCACATGGCTCATGGCTTACCGGCATCTTCACATGCTGTTTGTCATCATGGAGCTGGCAGTGTCTCTCTGACTCAGCCTTCCACTTCCGAGCTTTATTCTCCTCCTGGTCCCGCCTATACTTCCTGCCTAGCCAATGGCCAATCAGTGATTTATTTACTGACCAATCAGCAACACACTTGACATACAGAGCATCCCACAGCACTTCCTCTTTTCTTTTTTTTTTCAGAAAGGAAGATTTTAACCTTAA
Source organism: Peromyscus eremicus (assembly GCF_949786415.1). NCBI lineage: Eukaryota > Metazoa > Chordata > Mammalia > Rodentia > Cricetidae > Peromyscus > Peromyscus eremicus. Next base: position 7,600,090 of record NC_081431.1, read on the forward strand.
CAAAGTAAAATTACATATAATTTGGGAATTTGGGCGTAGTTTCTCTTACTACTTCCTGCTGGAGGGGAGCGCTGTATCTTATGGGGACACAAAGAAAATTTTAGGATTATGGAGTAGTCCAAAGGAACATATCCTTATATCCAAATTTTGAAGTCAAGGTTCCTTTAAAATATACATTTTGGCATAACTCAACAGCTTTTACAATCAAATGTTTTTTCTGCAGTTAAAAATCCCAAAGACAACACAATCCAGATTCTCTGTGTAATATTCATCTTTATGTGGCTTATTTTTTATATTAATTTTACTGTCTCTTTAAAGACTTTATTTTTTAAAACTATGTATTTGTTTATATAACTGTATATATCACCTTTTTTGTCTCTTTCAAGCCTACGTATATTTTACACACATTGTAAACTATTACACCTGAATATGTCTTATTGTGAACCTATTGCTTTAAACTGCAGCAGCTGTGGCTGCTGGCTCTGCCCACCTCAGCTTCCCAACATGGCAGTAGTACGTTTTCCGCCAGCTCTGGGAGCTATCCTGGGTCTATGCTTTTATCCAAGCAGCGTACAGCCCAAAAACCTCTTTTTTTGTTTTGTACCAGCAAAGGCCAAATCCACCACGCAGCTAAATGTGCCACTTGCAGAGGCCTCATTCCCGCCATACCGCAGGTCGAGCGCGCACACTAGGAACCCACAAGTAGCTCAAACCGGCAGCTGCCGCTCATTTGAGAGAGACAATTAGGAAGCTGTTTTTAGCTCCATTTTAGAATCTTTTCTCAGGTTTTAGGTGGAAACTCTTGCCAACACGTTGGGCGTCACCCTTTGGTTGTAGAAGTAAAAGGAATTGCTCTAACATCTTCAGACATCTGTGACTTAGAGTGGAAAGCATCACTGAATTGCTGGAGGATTTTGCCTCAGCCCAGTTGTATGAAAGGTTCCCATCATTTCCCCCCAATTCTTTCTCTACCCCTTCTCTATCTGTCCCCACATTTCATCAATTCTTCCCCTTTATCACTCCCTGCCCTGGGAGCCATGAAAGGACCCTAAAGGCATTCATCAAGGCGAAAGCTTTCCCCAGACAACCCTCCCTGCATCTGTCTTCTGTATTTATAAACAAAGCCCAGTCTGGACACTGACAATCTACCTTGTATTCTTAGGCTGATCCTCACGTCTAAGGGAAGAGAATGAGGTTGAATTTTTCTTTATTTGGGGAAGAAGTTGTATCTATGCTGTGCCTGAGTTTGTTGGCAGCCAACTGTATTTCCCATTAGAAAGTTTCATAAATTACAAACCCGCAGAGTGAGAGTCATTATGTAGAACGGACCTTGCCATCTGGTCAACCACTTCGACATGGTAAAGGCCATCATCTTGGCCCCATGGTTTGGTTACTTCAAGGGGACTTCAGCCACAGTAAAGATAATAGATGCTTTTTATTCCAAACTTACTGAGCTTATGGATCTATTTATTTATTCTTCTTTCATTTGGGGGCTGGTGACTGAACCCAGTCCCCCTGCCCACTCAGCACGCACTTTACCAACTGAGGTAACAGCTGCTCCCCCACATCCTCCCATGGCCTTTTAGCCCTAGGCTATTCAGGTACTTCAAAATGTGGCTGTTACTCCCATTTAGCAGATGGAGCAACTGAGAACTCAAAGAGTTAAGGGCTTGGCATGTGGACAGTTTGCAGACATGAAGCCAGTTGGAGAAGCAGGATTTGCTTCTTGATTTAACAGCAAGAATCAGCATCCTCCCTTCCCTGCTTCCTTTTCCTGCTTCCTTTCTGCAGCAAGAAACATCACACACATTTCAAGTTTCTGATAAGTTCCACAGTGGTGTCACAGGCGCTATGGAGAGGAAGATGGGTTTCTTATGGGAAAGATAGCAGGTAGAAACCTTACAGTTCAGCCTAACTGCTACAGAAGACTGGGGGGGGGTACAGGACAGGGATTAACTCTTATCTTTTATTTGGCTACATCTATCATCTATCTATCTAGTCTTTATTTATGCATGAGGGACTGGGACACAAGTGCCATGGTGAGCTTGTGGAGGTCAGAGGACAATTTGTGGGAGTTGGCTCTCTCATTCCACCATATGAGTCCAGGGATTGAATTCAGGGCTTGGGGCTTGGTGGCAAGCTCCTTTACCTCTGGAGTTACCCTGAGGAACTTAGTGACAATTTATTACTTTTATATGTGTTTGTTTCCTGAAGCAAAGAGGCAGAGAGGCCCTCTCTCTGCATCTGGACAACATTGCTGGGGGTCTGGTTTTCCTAGAATATCTTTACAGCATTGGGATTAAACCTGGGGTCTTAGACATTCCAGATAATTGCTCTGCACTGAGCAATGTCCCCAGCCTACCATTTCTTCAGATGAAAATGTCTGAGCAGTAAAGTTAAAACCAGCCAAATCAATGTACGCTGCTTTCCTTTGGTCTGGTTCAGGCTCTTCCCTATGTAATGGGTTTGTGGTGACCCTGATTTCATCGGGTTGCTGGGGAAAACAGGACATGCATCTGCTTTCTTTCCCCCTATTGCTGCTTTGTTTTCTCCATTCAAGTATTAATTTATCAGAATCTGAAAGAGGCCAGCACAGGGAGCACAGCACAGCGAGCACAGCACAGCCTATTCCAATTTGATGACTCATTTCCACCAATCAAAATGTTACATTTGACTCTGTTGCCTGTATAACCTACTGACCTTACAGATTAGGATGGGTAAATGATAAATGAAAGCCATGTCCCACAACTCTCTCTCTCTCTCTCTCTCTCTCTCTCTCTCTCTCTCTCTCTCTCTCTCACACACACACACACACACACACACACACACACAGATGGGCACACACATGCACATACAAACATATACACATGTGCACAATTTATACACATATGTATGTCCATACATACATATATATACATACATATACATATGTACACATAAACATGTGTGTATACAGAGATGCAGAGTAGTATAAGAAGTTTCTGTGAATTCATAAACTTGTCTTTGGTAGTTTGTATCGATAATTTAGAGCTGAATGTCTGTGCTCATATATATATATATATATATATATATATATATATATATATATAAAACTATATATATAGTTTGTGGAGATTTGACCACACATTTGGATGCCTTCTGTGAAGGTTCAGAGATTTTTTTCTGTAACAGACTTTTGCATTATCAAAGAACATTGATTTTTATGAAGCATGACGAAAGAAAGCCAAAGGGCGTTCTAAAATGTATTCTTTGGCAATTTCGTACATGAATATAATGTATTTTGACCATATTCACCACCCATTGCCCTCTCTCATCCTATCCAGCTCCCCTGAACTCTTCCTTCCCAACAAGCCTTCCTTCTACATTTATGTCTTTTTAAAAATGACCCTCTGATTTTAATAGGGGTTACTTGTCTAAACACCAATGTGGAGCTACTTACTGGAGCACAGGCCACTTACCAGTGGAGACACTACTGAGGAAAAGTGAATCTGCCTCCCTTAACAGCCAATACACTGGCAAGAGCTCCTCAGGCAGGGATGGGGCCCTGGGAGCCCTCCCTCTGCTGTGAACGGCAACTGGGCCCCGTCTCAGTCAGGAAGTCAGGGCTTAGGAACGCAGCAGCCCTGTCACGTGCAGAAGGAAGTGTTTCACAGCTCTCTTCCCTGTCTTCCAGCATGTACACTCTTTCTGCCCCCATCCTCTGTGATGCACCTCAAAGGGCATTTTAAATGTCCATATTAGTTGTATCATCGACACCTTCCTTACAAAAGAATAAAAATGGATAAGAAAATATCAATAAGAATTTCAACTAGCTAATTGTACCACAGCTTGTATCAAGTCTAGACTCTGCTTTAAAAATCTTTTTAATTATATTTGTTTTTTTGTTTTTGAGACAGGGTCTCTTTAGTCCAGACTGGCTCTGATTCATTATGTAACCCAGGCTGTGCTCACACTCACAGCCATCCTCTTGCCTCAGCCTCCTGAGTGCCAGGATTAAAAGTGTGAGCCACATGCCCTGCTTTTATTTTATTTTTAATTGACACATAATAATAGCATAAATCGATGGGTTATGTTCCATTTCTAAAAAATTAATCCCATGGGTGCATTTGGGTTTTCTGCATATTTTATAAGAGTTTTATAAATACATAAAAGTATGTCTCTTCTTACATTCATATGGTTCTTGAGCAAAGCATAGAGTACTGTAAATTAAAAAATAAACGCAAGCAGTTGCACTATTTTCTAGATGGAAACAACTATTTAGAGGCAGCAGAGACTTAAGTGTCACAATGTTATCTCAGACTATGGGAAATGGAGGTTTCAAGCATCACAGGGTTGGGTAGAGTTGAAGGCTGGGTGTGTACACACTGTCTTCATTTACTCAGGGTGGGGCTAGACAGTAACTAGTAATTTTGCATGCGACATAAAGCCAGGCTTCGGGGGGCCCCTCTCTTCAGCTGTGACTGCCTTGCTCAATGATAACACCTCCACTTAGCATTTGGTTATCCTACATTGTTGCTCCCAGGCCTTTAGTCAAAACCATGCTGATTTTACTGTCTTTTTTTCTTTTTTTCCCCTTTCCAAACCATCGGAGCTTTGAAAAGTAACTTACTGGGATTCAGCTAGACAATTTAAAGGAGACAGGGAAAAATCCTTTTAATAGCCCAGAAGCATTAGAGTAAAAAGAAATATGACCTTGACCCTGCCCATGCCTTCTTCCAGGGGCATAGGCCCCCAGGGAACCCACAGTTCCCCAGGGCCCTTGCACAACTCACACCTGTCAGTCTAGTCTTTTACAAAACATGGTTTGAGTTTACCAGAAACTCCTTAAAACAACAACAAGAAAGCCCCCAAACAGGCCCCCTCCCACTGAATTTCAAGCACCAACAATGAATTAGTCCTAAACCATTGTTTTGAAGATTCTGAGAAAATCACTGGAATGCTAGTCACCATTTACACACATAGTCAACCAATAACTTTGAGTAACACTGCTTAGCATCTAAGGCTGGAGAGAAAGGACTTATCTGCAGCCATTTTTGTCACGTTGTATTGAAGATGGCAAAAGATCTACTGGGCGAGTTTGGAAGGAATGGATCAGAGGGACTTTGCCAGTGACTGTAGATTTCACTCTCAAATGTTCCTCTCCGATTTCAACTCCATTCGAATGGATAGTTGAGAACTGTCAACACAGGTGGGAATGCAGGCATCCATCCATCCAACAGATATTCCAAGATGACAAGAAAGACATCAAATTCACTAACATGTAACGGAACCTCCTCAAAAGAGGCAGACTACAACAGAGCATGGAAGATGGGAGAGGCCTCGTGCTGTGCATCTCAGATGTGTCCCAAACACACAGAGAGCAGCAAAGAGGAAGAGGAGGCTGCATAGGGATGCACTATATTCCCCAGGCCATTCTGGACCCCAGCTCATCCATCTTCTTCAACTGCATTAAGATATTTTGATTTTTTTCATAATCATTTTATCATGGTTTGATAATTTAATGTATGCACATACTAGTTTTGGGCAAATCCTTCCCTCTCTTCCAGTTCCTCCATTTCCCTCCACCACTTTTTTCCTTCTCAAGTTCATGTTCTTTTCTTTAAAATATTTATTTAATATTCATTCATGCATATAATATGTTTGGATAAAGTCTACCCCCACATTATATGCATTTAAAAAAAACAAAAACAAAAACAACCCACAGAATCCTATTAGTGTTGTCTGCATGTGCATGGGTACAGGGCCATCTATTGAAGCATGGATAGCCTCTTAGGAGCCACATCCTAACAGATTCCCCTCCTCAAAAGCTCCTCAGCCAGGGGTGGAACTTGATGATTCCTCTCTGACCCATGCTGGAATTTCGGCAAATTTCATCTTGTGCAGGCTTTATACATGCAGTCACAGCCAGTATGAGCTCATGTGTGCATCATCCCTGTCATGAGCAGCCCTGTCATGTCTGGCAAATACAACTCTGCTACCCAGGTGTACTCCCTCTGGCTCCAACAAAAATATTCTTAGTGAAGTTGTACTTTGCTGTTTTCAGACCTGCATACCAGTGAACACAGTGTGCTTTCCTCTAATCTGCATCCTTACAGAACAGCAACAAGCTGCATGGCTCCCCTTCAAGGATGAAATTAACCTGAGAAATTAAGTCAGTCTATCTTTTTCAGATCCATATCAGAACCCTAGATTTCAGATCCCCAAGAGTCAGTTGCTACATGTTTACTTACGCAAAAAGAATATTTTGTTGACCGAATGACAATGAATTACCCAAGGCCTGTACCACACACTTTGTTTTTCCTGCTGTTTGTGTTACCAGACAAGGCATCACTGTGTTGCCCAACTAAACTCCTCAAATGAGCACCCCCTTCGGTTCCCCTAATGACTTAAACTACAGATGCATCTCTGTCGGTATATATCACAAAACCTTGATATAGAATTTTGTACTCTGATTATCAATCATATAGACAGATGTATAATCTCTATTGTATTCACTAGCACACACACAGTTTTTGGAGAACATGAAATTCCATTTTATTTATGTTTATCTCACCCAGTTCCCACAGGCCAGAGAAGAATGACCCTCAACTCACCACTTGCTTTCAATCCCCCATCCTATCTTCAGTTCCTTAAACTATCAGGAACTTGATTGATGAAAACACTTCATAGACGTTTCTAGAATTGTAACTTTCCTCTTAGGTATGAATGATCAGTGACAGACAACAAGAAATTGTGTGTGTTTTCACGCTAAGAATGTGTTTTGTAATATACAATAGTCAAAGGCGATTCTACCTTTCTATGCCAGGGGCTGTTTGCACCTGCAGATTCTAAGAATTCTAGTTAAACCTGGTACTAAATAGCAACAGTCTGGAAATGCTGTCCAACCCTGGCTGGTTGAAGGTAACAGTGAGCAGAAGACAACTTTTTCCAGGGTCCTGAAGTGTTCTGGCTCAGGTACTGAGCATCTCCAGGACTTCCAGAGAAAGGTAGCTTCCCACTGCCAGAAGTGAGGAAAGCTTACACACTTTAATTTTCTCATCTGAAAAATAAATGTAGATAGCATCTGCTCTAGCTGGCATACAGGCGGTGGGGAAATTGGTGCAATAAAATGGGAAGCTCTGGCTTTCAATAAAATCCATTCTCTTCTCCTGCAACACCATCGCGCCTGAAGCACAGGGGGATATTTAAAGAAGAATATCCTCTTCTCTGTGCTCTAGGATAACAGAATGCTATGTTAGCTGGATGGTACACAGATTCAAAAGCCCAGGAAAGACTTGGATACGAGAGTGACTAGGACAAAAGAACAGAGATGGTTTTTAACTAGGGAGGCATCCCTAGGCACCTGCCTTCCTGTGACCACCGGTTGGAAGCTCAGAAAACTCAACAAGAACTGACTTCCCAGAAGTCCAAACACTTAGGTTCTTCCTCTGTCTTGAACACAGACAGCTCTTGGGAGTAGCTAAACACTCCTAGAACCCAAGGGAGAGTTCCTTCAGGCTACTTTAAAAGTCAAAGTAGGAACTGTGGGGAGAGTTCCAAGCAGAGGCACATGCTAGGGTTGAAGAAGCCGACACCAACCTTAGATACTATACAGAATGAGATAAAGGCTACAAGAGCATCAGGCTGAAAACAGAGCCCACTCTAGGCATGCCCCTTATAACCCACCATCCCTTCACGTGCGAAAAATGGTCATTATCAACACGGAGCATCCCTCACGGATCCAAAAGGAAGCAAGTGTTAGAGGACAGATTGAAGAGGGTAATCATGAACCCATTTCTTGTTATGGATCAGTTTGTGGGATACCCATCAGGGACTCTCCACAGCAGGGTATTCCCAAACTCCTCTCTGAATGTCCTCGCTGCAACTTGGCACAGGCGCTCCCTACTCACAGCACTTCACTAATTCTAACTGTAAATCTTTATTATCAAGATTTCTTTCTTCTCTGCACTCATTCTCTCGGCTCCGGTGGGGGGAGGATGATTTGTTTTCTCTCCGTTCCTGGTTATTTATAAGATATCTACTCTAGATTAGTCCTGCTTGAGTGACACTCTAAATGGCTCCATTCCCCAGCACTACTCTACTTCTGATGGGAGACTGACAACCCCTACTTAGAATGTCTTTCATGGAGCACAATGAAGTGTGAACTGCTATGAAAGGGGCTGTGTTTCAAAACAAACCATCTCAATAATCAGCACTTAAAACACTTTTCATTAATATATTTCTTTGTGTATAAAACAAAAGCTTAATGCTGCAACATGGCCTTTGACAATTTCAAAAAAAAATAAACACTATTTCAATTTTTAGCTAGACTGAAATAATGAAAATGTGAGGGAGGCTTGTTTGAAATTTTACCCACACATGATAAACGCTGGCTCAAATGGTGTTGTCTCCAACCAAAATATTAAAGCTCAATAAAAATGCAAAGGCAAAAGCATGAATTAGTAAATACAGAATCTCAACCTTTCCCTCTCAGCTATTAGCAAATACCTGTGGTTTAGGGAGATACAGTCCTGTGTAATCCTTATCTGAATTTGTAATTAAGACTTCAGAGCCACAGATATCTCTGCAGCTTGGTGCAGCGCTCTGCTCTCTTCATTTTAAATGACTGGACCCAAATCAAATCAGGCTTCAAATGCATTAAAAAGTGCATGTCGAATGTCTAATTGAACTAATAGATATCACTCTTTAATATAGCTAATACTTACTACCCACTGTAGACAGCCAGAACTTGGAGGGTAGGAGACATGCACAAATGCACAACATTTTTTTTTTTAAAAAAAATGAACACAGGAAGGAAGAGGAAATAAAGAAAAAGCCTCCTTGGATAACTGGTTATGAACTTGTGATCCCTTGATCCTTAATGTAAATATAACACAAGCAAATTTATAATGGTCCGTGGCTACAGACCTCGTCTCTTGGTCTAAATGGGCTCTGAATTAGATTCCCATTCATTCCCGTTAATTGTCACCTCTAATAGAATGCTGTGAGGGTCTCAAAATGAAGCACTTATGAGTGTTCTTTTTCAATCTCTCGTGGGCTTCTCTCAGTTTATCACAAATGAACAATCATGTTGGAAGGGGCTCCGTCTGTTTAATGTCATTAGCGATTGTTTCATAAAACAAACAGCCGCCACACCATTCGGCAGCAGTTAATCTTACATCTAAATGTGGTGGCACTCAGGGCGCGCCTTAGACCAGCTTGTTCTCACTGTTGCAGGCCTCGTAATCTATTGCAAGTCAAGGCGCTTATCTCTGCTCTGTTCAGAGCAGGGATTTCTTTCTCCAAATGCAGTTAACATTGTGTGTCCAGAATTGCTTTTATTTTTAACCCCTCAGCAAGTTCTCTCTCTCTTTTTTCTTTGAAAGTGATTCAAAGCCTACAGTATACTCACTTATTGGCTGTACTATTTTACAAATATTTCCTCAATAGTGACCAAGTCAAGTTCTTTTACAGGTTGGCGCCTGCAAGGCAGCCTAATCAGCGAGTTTGGGAATCCTGTCTGATAAACGACTAGACGGTGAACAGAAACGCATTTCCAGAGCAGGCGATGATGGGTGCCCGGAAAGCTGAAGACTTCAGGGGAGAAACACCCAGACTTATCCCCAACAAGTTAGGCTCAGCTGTTAGTGTTACAATGATTATATCATTATTTAGTATTTATTTTGTCATGCATTGTCCTAAGCCTTTATAATATATTAATTTCCCCCACTGAATCAGTCAAATAATGGCCAAAGGGATGTTATTGTTATCCCCATTTCCCGATAAAGTAACAGAGGCTTAGTGAGGTGAATTAACATTCTAGCAGTGGTACTGACAGCCCAAGGCAGACCTGTCATTTGAAACAAGGACTAACTATCTTTAAACACACATACTCTTAGCCAGGGTCCCTTTTAGAATGTGTTAACCCACCAAGTTCAAAAGCCATATCTATAACAATCACACATCCTGGAACATCCAGGAAATTCTAGCTTGGGAATGCTTGGGAATGCACCTTTGTCAGACAACATACACCAGATTTTCAGAAAGAAACACAAATGAGTCCTAGGCTGGAGTCCTGAGGCAAAAAGCTACATTTTGGTGCTCAGACCCAGGTCATAAGGGTCACTTCCCAGTTAGAACCAGTGAACTTCTGAATTTCACCACTAGAGGGTCATGGGAACGGGTGCTAAGGCCGACTTCTCTAGTGGTTCCCACGGGGAATCCTTTGGGTGCAAACTATGGCACTATACCGTACCTCCTCAGTGCCTCTCCCTGCCAGCTGTCCTTCTGATGACTTTGTGTTTGACATTTATAACCTCCTAACACCAAACAGAAGATTCTGCAAGGTAGAACCCCAAGCATCAAGCTCACTACACTGCATGGAGTAGCCACTCACTCAGTTGATCAACCAGAAAATATTGATTGAATAGTAGTTACATTACCATGATGAGGCTAGTTATCAACTAAACTAATATTTGTCTCCTAATGTAACTACTGTACTGATGGGACAACTTTTAATCACTGTGACAATTGGTTAGAGAGAATCAGAAGGGCATATCTCATTCATTTACCTCTCCTTTCTCCTGGAGCAATGCTCAGCTAGTCAGAAGGGACAGGTACCTTTACCTCTGAACATCCCTTGTTCTCTGAGTGAAGGCTGTCACTCGTGCCCCTGTCTATTTCCTAATCAACCTACCTTTGGTTCCCAGATCAAATATCACTTCTCTAGGCCTATAACTCATTCACTGTAACTTAAATGGGGTGTCACTCTGGTAGATTTTCACAGCATCCAGGGTTTTTCCAGTTTACAGACTGTGGCTAAGTGCCCCCTCATACTGTAAGTACCAGGAGAGTTGAGTGACTGCCCTCTTTTCCATGACTGTCTCCCAAGTATAAAAAGCAATGTCTTATAGAGAGGTACTGCCTGGAATGATGGATGGACAGATGGATGGATGGATGGATGCCTTAAGTTATCTTATACTCATAATAATCAAAAACATGAAAATAAGTTTATTGAAATAGGATGAACACACACATCAATACACGTAGAGATTCTCGTGTGATGTTAACTGAGTTTGATGGTTTGCAATTTTTGCTCTTCTATTATTAGGCCAGAGAAGATATGGACATTTTGGTGGGTTTGAGAACATTCTACAGAAGGTAAAGGCAAACAGAAGGATCGGAAGACAAGACATATACACGTATGCTCTACAAGTTTGACCAGGGAAATTGGTATTTTGTCAAGATTTGACAAATCAATTTAATTTGACAGTCCTTGGTCCTTACCAGTAGGACAGGGACTCTGCTAGGCATTGAGGTGGTCAGAAATGATTTATTAACACATTATACTTTTGAGAGTGTATGAGTCAGGAGACAGAGATCAAGGCATAACTACCAGACACACAGCAATTCTTTTGAAGGTTTTCCAGGATCCTTTGAGTCTCCTTCCATGATACAGCTCAATGAGCAGCCTCGGGACTATTAATTCCCTTCCCCAAGTCCACTCTAAGCCCTTGTTTGGAAAGAACATTAGGGTTCAAGAGAGAAAGAACAGGTCTGGGAAGAGTGTGTTCTGAGATTGACTCCCTAGCATAACCATGTCCTGAGACTGGCTTCCCCTTAGACCAGCTCCCTACTAACACCATGTCTTGAGATTGGCTCCCTAACACACTCACTGCACTAACATAACAATTCTTCCGTGCTCACTAAAGTGAGAACAAGTGCCTCCCACTTCTTAAACCCCATTGCTTTCTTCTCAACAGTTGGCATTTCCCATGTACAAACTTGGTCTTCCATGCTCACATCTGGATTTGTATGATTAAAAGTCTTTCTTTAGTCACTGGGGCCTTACAATCAGACAAAACTTTGAAAGCTCAATGATAGAAGCCAGGAAGAAAAATAACAGAAAAATCTTAGAAATATTCTTAGTTCCTAACTTTGAGTAAATATTTGTTGTGTGAATAAATGATCCACAATCATATTTTTATGGAAATATCTACACAGTATCTTTTTTTTTTTTTTTTTTTTTTTTGGTTTTTCGAGACAGGGTTTCTCTGTGTAGCTTTGCGCCTTTCCTGGAACTCACTTGGTAGCCCAGGCTGGCCTCGAACTCACAGAGATCCACCTGGCTCTGCCTCCCGAGTGCTGGGATTAAAGGCGTGCGCCACCACCGCGCAGCTCTACACAGTATCTTAAAGCAGAGCAACAAATAAGCAAATTGTTTTGGGGAGCTTGAATTAATTTTGTTTTCGTTTCTTCTGCCAGTGCCTACTATCTAGAACAACAAAAATTACTTCAAAACTATGTAATAAAAATATTTTGACAAAGTAGCAACATTGATCTTTTACCTATATGCTCAATCCTCCAAGGCTGGTACTTTGGGTACAGGCTTAATGATAACCCCACTGTGAAATATCTTAATACTTGTCAAGTACAGCAAACCCATGTTAAACACTGACACATCATCCTCCTTCCAGCTGCTGGGGAGTAGGCTATGGACTTCAGGTTTACAGCTTGGAGCTGCCCAGCTTTCAATGCATGGCACAGGTTTCAGGGAGTATCATGCCTTGCAGCACTTACCCCACCCAGGCATACATGCAGCACCTCAGCTGTCTGACTCCAGAGTACCACAATGACAGACTCTTTGGTTGACAAAGCAACAGCCACAGCAGCACCCTACTGAACGCTGTAGACCCAATGCTCTCTTAGCTCTCCTAGTAACACTCTAGGTGGTAGTTAGAATGCTAAGAGATCAATGACAGCCCCCTTCCCTCTACAAAATTCTGGGAATTGAAGCTGGGTGGGAGTGGGCTGTGTAGACTGCCTGTCTCTGCAGCTATTAAGAACTAGTTGCTAGTTCAGTGGGGATTTAGTTTATAGGAAGAATGTTTAATTAGTATGTCCAAGGCCCTGGGTTTGATATGCAGCAATGCAATAAGGAAGGAGGAAGGGACGGAGGGAAGGGATGAAAAGGAAAGGAAGGGAGGGAAATGAAAAAGAAAGAAGGGAATAGGGCAAGGAAAATGGAGAAAGAGAGAGAAAAAGCAGGGGGGAGAAAGAAGGGAAGTAAAGACAAGAGGAGGAAGGGGAAGGAGGGTGAGAGAGTATGGGAAAGGAGAGAGGGAGAAAGGAGAGGGGGTGGAAAGTGATAAAGAGGAGGGAGAGAGGGAGGGAGGGAGGGAGGGACTACTGCTCTGTAGTAACACCGTTTCCAATAATTCTTAGATCTACAGTCTAACTCACTAGCCCCTAAATGTTCTCTCCAGTGTAGAAACAGAATGGCCCATGTAGCTCGTGGCTATCTCCAGGGAGCTCCTGAGTGGTCATTTCGGACAGCATGACCAGCAGGCATTGAGTTCTTTTGGTACTACTTCAAGAAGAACCCGGGCAGACAGAACATGTCCCAGTGACCAGTTCTCATCCCTTACAGACTGAAGGGTACTTAAAGTGGACTAGCTGAAACTGGAAAGGACACAGTTGGACTGGGAACCATTTAGATTAGCAAATAGGTCTTGTGAGAAAGTTAGTTTGGCTCATTTTTCTTATTTTGGTTTCTCTTCTAAATGCACTGAATGAACTATCATGTAATATTTTAATTTAAAAAAGTGTACAGGGAATTAATACTTTCAGTTCTCACAGGGAGTGCAATGATTTCAATAATTCACTAAGAAAAACCAAACCTAACTGGATGTGGTGGCTCTTAGCTGTCTTGTAGTACTCAGGAGACAGAGGGAGAAGGATTGAGGACAGCCAGGGTTACATAGTGAGTTCAAGGCTAGCTAAACTACAGAATGAGACCTCGTTTCAGACACACACACACACACACACACACACACACACACATACACACACACACTCAAACACACACATACTCTCTCACACACTTACTGACACACACACCCCATGCACACTGACACAACACACACACACACACACACACACACACACACACACACACACACACGCCTGTATTATTTGAAAAGCTTCCTGCTTTCTATTGCAATGGTAATGATAATTTTAACTGTTTCTTGTTTACCAAGTCCAGCTTATTTGGAATTTCTAACCAAGCAGCAAAATGCAGGGTGAGGGGAAGTTAGAGCAGGAAGAGAGAATGAAAGAAAAACCTCAAAACAAATCATCAGAGGAACACTAGTGAGAGGGGACATAAGAACGGCATGGGCCCTGGGAGAGGATGCACAGACATGGGACAGAGCATCTTCCCGCATGGGGGGCATAGACTCTGGGTGGGGGACACAGCCAGTACAAGGCTGTGTGGGCAGTGGGAGCAATCTCAAATACATGTACTTCATTTGCAACCTATTATAACTTCCTCTCTCCCCCTGAGCCTCCTTATTGGGAAGAACCTTCTAGAAGCCAGAAAGCCCAGTTTTCATGTTGCTGTGAGGTGCACAGAGCTCACACACGCTGAGCACAGAGCCAGTAAGAAAAGATGACTTCCCCGGGAGGTAGGGCAGATGGGAGATGTCTGTCACGTAAAGGGAGGGAAGGGTGACAGTTCTGGTGGAAGACATCACAAACGAAACAGCTGGGAGGCTGAGAATGACCAACACACAGTCCACACCAGGGGTAATGATGGCAACAGCTGCCTTGCCTTGGTTTTTATTGTGTTTCGTTACTCTAAGGACTGAGCGCTTATTACGTCACTCACTCTTTATAGCAGGGGCTGAAGCTGGAGCTCAGTTGGTAGAATACTCACTTAACACGAACAAGGCCCTGGTTTTGATCCTCAGCACTGCATAAACTGTATGTGGCATGGCGTACCTGTAATCCAAGCATCCTGAGGTGGAGGCAGCAGGGTCTCAAGTTCCAGGTCATCCTGTCACAGTGCATTTGAGGCCAGCCTGACATACATGAGACCCTGTGTCAAAAACCAAACCAAATCACCAAATCATAAGAAAAAGAAAATCCTCACAGGGGCCTCATGTCAGGCTTTCTGAGGAGGAATCTGAGACCGTGAGGGCTCACTCAACTGCCTGGAGCTACAACATATTAGCAGCAAGCTGCTCCCTGGTGCTTTCTGGAACGCTGCATGGTCTTGCTCTCTCAGAAGGTACTCAGAGAAGTAAGGCAGTCTTAAGCTGAGTGCAGAGCAGGAGCAAAAGAGCAGACAGAAGTGCCAGCATGTGGAGAAACGTGAAACATGGTGCTACAACCAGACAACTAGAAGTTAGAGAAAAGAGCAGGCCCAGCGTCAGGCCTTGGAGTCCCCTTTTCCTGAAGCAATGGGGTGGACCACTGCACCCCCCACAAAGCTTTGAACATGCTTCTCCCACAGTGTGGCTTCTGAGCTGGCCCCTGGACTGTGGCTGAACTCCAGGTACCAGGCTGTGGGAAGACAGCTTTATTGTCACTCACAGACAGAGTATTATGGATCCCTCCTTCTTCTTCACCTTTCATTTCTTGCTACTGATATAACTTTTTATGTTGTCAGCAATAGAAACACAAACTGAAAATATCTCAGGGCAGGGGAGGTAAACATAGGACGCCGTAGTAAAGCAAAGTAAAGCACACAGAAATCGTGTGCAGCAAGCCTGTAGGCTTTTGATCTCTTCATTCAGCAAACTTGTGTTCGCCAAGGATCATGCACAGGTGAACCTGTGAAGAAAGAACCCAGTGCCTGGGGTTAGGTAAGTACCATGTCTATCTGTCTGTCTGTGTGTCTGTTTCTGTTTCTCTCAATATGTTCTCAGCTTACCACAAGGATAAAGCTAATGACTCTCTACAAGTCAGACACTCAAGAGAGCACAGTTATAATACAGGGAGTTGTATGTGTTGAGGGTGGGCATTATGTGGGAGTGAAATTGTTAAACATGTACAGACAATAGGTGGAAACCTTGCCTGCCTCTTAAATCCTCTAATTAAAACTATTTCTTTTGAGATTTATTTCTATTTTTTGTGTACGAGAGTGTTTGCCTGCATATTTATATGTATGCAAACTGTGTGTGTTTGCACATGTGTGTGTGTGCATACGTGTGTGTGTGTGTGTGTGTGTGTGTGTGTGTGTGTGTGTGCCAGTGGAAGCCAGAAGAGGGTATCAGACTCCCAGAACTAAAGTTACAGATAATTGTGAGCCATCATATGGGTGGTCATAACTGAACCTGGGTCCTCTTCCACAGCAGCCAGTGCCCTTAACCACTGGGCCATCTCTCCAGCCCCTTCATGATTCTTCTTACAAAAAGCCCATTTCTTTCTTTCTCTTTCTGACACCCCACATCTAGAGCTGGGGTTACTGAGACTTCAAAACCAATAAACACATGAAGACAGTTGCTGGTTCATGTCCTGGTGCCTCCCCAGTGCCGCGTGAGCTCCTTGAGGACAGCAACACTGTTTGCAGCTTCAACCTCTTAACACCTTGACAACTTTTATCTGCCTTTTGGGAAGACATATTGAGATTTGATGGCCTGGCTATGAGGGCTTCATTGAGCAGCAAGAGGAACTTCTTAACATCTATGAGAAATTACACCAGGGGCCCCACCCACTGGTAGCATTTATATAATATATAAAGACAGACGAGTCTCTTCTATCCACCATTGACCTCAACTTCTCCATTCTCTTGGATCAGACATGACTCAGACAAAATACCTTAGGCTATAGATCCAGTGTTCTCTAGTCATGATTGGGTTAGCTTAGATGTTCTGCATTTGATTGTGATTATTACATAATCGCTTTTCTGATCTATACCAATTTCTCTTCCCTTTTCCATAAACCTCAACAAGGCTCTCATCACTTGGAACCACTGAACTTCAGAACAGGGACCCCTCAGTGCCTTCACTCATCTAAGATGCAAGGACACCAACAAGGAGGCTCAGCAGGAAGAAAGGCATGCGTCCAAGGTCATATCAAGGGTGTGAGTCTGACTGGAGAGGCTGTGTTTGCTTCCTCTTATCATGCTGACTCAGCAAACCATCTCTCTTAGCACATTTTACCCCTTCTTCCCTCGTTCCGCATGTTTTAGAAGTCACATTGGCTTCTAAAAAAAGAGAAGAGAAAATTCACAAAGGAGTGAGGACTGACCAACATTTCAAAGACATCTTCTCTGAAACCAAAGACAGGCTTGGCGGGGTGGGGTAGGGGTGTTCTTAATTATAAAGATAATGTTAAATATAATGACAGCCCGCAGAACTGGACTCCTGCTAACATTTTCATACATGTCCTTTCTAGAAGTGGGAACATTTCTCGGCTGCCGTCTGAAATGCCACCCAGATAGGTGGCCACAATCTAATCATCTGCAGTGTTTGTCATATGGTAACAACGAGTTTAAAGTTATTTGAATAACAAGATAGTGGGTTTTTGTCAGCTCTAGCTCCATGATGTCTGTGATTTTCAGGATATCTCAGGGTGGAAAAATAGAAATAAGCCTTTGATTGCCACCAGCACAATTTACTTACACAGATACTTAACTTGTGTAATGCATAGCTGATAGCTGAGGTAGAGAGCGGACACATGCCTGTGACTAGGGGACACTGTCAATGCCTCAAGACATTCTCTATGGTTTCCTGGTTTTAATTTAATTAATTTAATCCTGGTTTTCAAAACTGAAATCTGGGGTCATGACAAGCAAGGGAATTGTGGATCTATTTTTTTAAAATGTGGGGGGCTGGAGACAGTTCAGTGGTTAAGAGCATTGGCTGTTCTTCAAGAGGACCTGGGTTTAATTCCCCTCACTCACATGGTGGTCCACAAGCACCTGCAAAAACAGTTCTAAGGGATCCAACATCCCCTTTTGGCCTTCTTGGGCAGCAGGCATGCATGTGGTAATAGACATACATGCAGGCAAAATGCACATAAAATGTATGTTTTTTTTAAAAAAAAGTTCAAAGTAGCAGGTTATGGTGGCTCATATCTGTAACCCCAACACCTAGGGAAGCTGAAGCAGGAGAACTGCCATGGGTTCAGGTCATATGTAATGAATTCCAGGCCAGCCTGATCTACAGAACCAGAGCAGATCTCAAACAAGATTTTAAAACAGGATTAAAAAGTGACAAATATACGTAGTTCACAAATCAGTTCTTCCATAAGAAGACTGAAAACCAACAGGGAGCTACTCCTGATATCATGGGTTACAATAAATTATTTTAAATAAAAATAAAAGTCAATGAAGCCTTCACACAGAACCATTCCTGTAGTGTTTGTTTGTTTTTAAATCTATAATTAAAGACAGCCTGTGGTGTACTAGATGTGCTAGACATGTAGCCAGATTGCCTTCAATCCTCACCAAAATCCTGCGAGGACGCTGCCATAACTTCATCTTCCAGGTGCAGGTTTTCTGGGAAATGTTTTGTGACCACAACCAGGCCATGGCTATTGAGTACAGAATCTACTATCACATGCAGGAATAGTGTGCTCAAAAGAACAAATAATTTCCTTATTGCCTCTGTAGTACCTGTCTACCATGGAGAAAAAGTTGGCTTGAAATTTCTTCAAGTGACCGAGTTATGACCTAATACCATCATGCAAAACTCCTTTTAATATGTATTTAAGCCAGCCACGGTGTCTTATGTCAATCATCCCAGTACTTGGGAGGCTGAGGAAGATTGCTGTGAGTTCAAGTCCAGAATGGGCTATGGAGTGAGACAAAACAAACAACTAAACAAATGAACATTTAAAAAAAAATGTCTTCTATCTTATTTATTAACTGCCTATTGTTAACCTGTGAAACACCCCATATCAATAAATTCAATACAGAGGAAGATTAGCCTCAGAGAGTTAGTGTCTCACACAGGATTACAAAACCCACCAAAGACCTCAATTCCTAGCTCTAAAACACACAGGCATATGCTAGGGTTTGAACCTAAACTGTTTCCCTCTATCCACAGGCTCATGCTTTGAATACTGATGCCCTCCCCTGTGGCACTGATTTGTCTGGCTGTAGCACCTGTAGGAAGCAGGGCCACCCTGCAGGATATAGGCTGCTAGAGATGGGCTTTTGAAAGTTATAGTCCATCTGAAGTTCTGGCTTCACTTTCTACTTCCTGATCAGTTATATTGTGAAGAGCCTCTGCCATATGCAACTGCCACCAAAAGTTCTCCCACGCCCTTCCCACCAATAGTCAAAGTATGTCCTTCTTCCTTCAATTTGATGACAGATCTATATCACAGTGATGGAAAATGACCTAATTCAGCATCATTTGAGTCTTTTTGAGCCTGGGAGCAGAATAATCTCCAACACACACAAATGAGCCCTGTGAGAGTCAACCTGGAGTGTTGAACATCAGTTAAGCTATGGATCCATTTTAGTATAGGGAGTCATCATGCCGACTGCTTTCCATGGGCAGCTGACTAGCAGTGTGGATGTGTATAGAGAGAAGGGACAGAGTCAAGATGGAATCAAAGGGACAGGTTCCAGCATCTTTCAAGAGACCTTCAGTAACAGAGGTGAAGGTTTGGACCCGTTACCTTTGCCATGTGGGAGGGATGGTGAACATTTTAAAAAGCACAAGTTAAATAAAGATATGAGGTGGATTGGAAATTATTTTTCTTGGCATTCTCCCCCAGAGAGATGATGGGTAGATAACATCATGGGATCATTAAGAAGGAGGGCAGAGAGATAACAGTAAGTAGGAGCCGATGAAGATGAGCCTGCTTTTAGGAAGCAGAAAAGAGAGGTACCAATCATGGATGAGAAATGGATTCAGGATGGACAAAGGGAGCCAAGGGAGGTTGAGTGGCAGGTAAAACAGTGCTTATGGTATAAGCCACTGGAGATGCTGATGTAGTGAAGGGTGTAGAATGAGAAAAACAAGACCACTAGGCTGTAGGAAAACCCTAACTTCCACTGGTGAGTTGACAGCTAAGTGAACGCCAGTTACTGAGACATTATCTGGTGGTCTGAAGGAAGAAGAAAATGATCAGTATTGGCTCAAGAGCATGCCTCAGTACAGATAGGTTTCATTTTTCATAATTCCATAGGGAGTCTTGCCTGAATACGGACAAGAAGTGGCCTGAGAGTTAGTGCCATCACCCCAACCAATATGCAGTCATTAGCATTGGATCACACTTTATTCTACAAGTATTTGCATCTTTTTACTAGTATACATTACAGGCGCCTGCCAATGCCCTTTAATCCTGGGAAAGGGATCAGCTGTTTACTTCTGTTTCCTGTGTGATTTCAAATGATTATGGAAGACCTGCAGTATTCTTTCATTGAGCACATTTCTGTACATACATACATTTTTCAGATGTTTAAACTTGTAAAAAGCTAACAGAAAAGGAGTAAACTGAGTTATGATAGTGATAACAGCTAGGCAGAAAGAGGCCAGCATACAAATGTATGAACTAGTTAATCTCTAAAACCCAAATTTTGAACAACAAATACTTAGGTTGGGACTATGTTTTATATAATATTACTCAAAATATCTGCTTAGTCTTAAAAAGCCAACAATAGATTTCCTGTCATGTCCCAGCTACAATTACTTATTCATCTTTTTATCTGCTCATCCATCCATCCTTTCATGAATCCATCTATCCATTCACCCATCCATCCGTTAGTCCATCCATCTAAGCTCCCTTTCCTAACCTCCCTCCCTCCCTCTCCACCCTCAGCCTCCCCTTTCCCTTCTTTCTCTCATTCGTGCTTCTTCCCAGGTTTATCAGGTACACCTGCTTATTGTGTCTTAGGTTCTGGGATGGATAAAAAAAAAAAAAAAGCCTTGATTTATCAATTCTACTTTATTACAAACATTTTTATAAATACACATTTTTATCAAATGAACCAAAACACCATTATTTCAATTATTATGATTTTTTAAAAAAGTCTAAATAAATAAGAAAATGATACTTGTTTTATTCTATTCACTTTACTAGTCTAATAAAAATGCACAATAATTTTTAGCATAAATATACATATTCTTATAGCCATATGTAAAGAAATTCAATTGGAAAATTAAAATCAGGCACACTGCTAATTTAGTGCCTTATTATCTTTGTCATAGCATGTGCACACAGTTACCTAATAAGTAAAATATGTAGAACAAGGCGAAGAGCCCTGCCCTCAGGGGATTTATAATATATTCTAATGTATTCTAATGGTGTGTGAAATATATATCTAAAGTCAGAATTTGTCAAAATTTTGTAACTGGGAGATGCTGATAACTATGTTGGAGTAGGCATTTAAAATATTCCTGCCGCAGAAAAATAATATACGTCTTTATTTCATGATGCTCATGTCTTATGTTTAAAAGCTTCCTTCTGCTATACAAGGAAAACAGTTAATGGGCCTAGAAACATACAGAAAATATTTTCAAGAGATGACATTGGGTAAGCCAGGCACAGTAGCACATACCTGTAATTCTAGTACTTGGGAGGAGGAGGATCAGGAGTTCAGGGCCAACCTTGAGCAAGTTTGAGGTCAGCCTGGGCTACACAAAAAGAAAAAAATAGCAATGGAAAAAATATCAAGAGTCGGATGATTTAGATAGATATATTTATATACTGCAGCATTTTCTTAAGATGTGATAAATTACTATTTATTTCTAAACTTGGGTTTTGAAAGCTAAATGGTTTAAGAATGTAAATTTCAGGCCTTAAGAGGTGCATTACATATGTAGTGCCCTTGACAGAGGGTCTGAGTTCCAGGCTTTGCTCACAGGACAAGGTGACCATGGACTTTCTCACAGCCTCTGAGGCCAGCACTTTATCCTGAAACAACTGCACTGTCATCAACCGATGATGGCTCTGTAAAGATGGCAGTTCAGAAACGTCATTGCCTGTGAAGCCAGGCGGGTCGCAGACAGGTTCAAGAAATTTGGAGTAGTAGGAACTACGCAGAGCTGAAGAACAGCAGCTCCATGGTGGTGCACTTGAATTCTACCCCAGCCACTGCTGCTCACGGTTGGGCAAAACAGCCAGAAACACAGCAATGCCTGTGCAGCCTGCACGGGGCCAGTCAGTACAACCAGAACTGCAGGATCGCCAAGGCAATTTCCAGATCTTAAGTATAGGGCGGGGGTGTGGAGTTCCCCAAAGACCTTCTTATCATCCCTCAACTCCACCATCTTTAAGGAATACAACCATTTGAGTAGAAGCCACACATGGCTACTCCCACAAGATTCAAAACCACTATAGCCTGGAGAAAAACAAAAATCTTCTAGATAGATGGAGCTTGACCTGTGTCCGTTGGTTAGAGCACAATGCGACATAAACCATGTTCTAGCACTAAGACACCAATGATGAAGGACCGGGTTCCTCTCCCTGACATAACTGTTCAGCTGTTCAGGCTTATTTTTTGTAATTCTCAACACTGCAGAGCAAAATCTTTTGCTTGAAAGGTTCGTGTTATTTGCCAGTGGCCTCAGAGAAAGTTTTATGAAGCAGGGTGGCACGGTGAGTTATTTTTCCTCACCAACATCTTCTGGCTTTAGACCTGGATTCCCAAATAGCTGAGCGACCTGGCCTGGTGCCGCATTACCCAAAGAGCGCTAAGAAATGTGCTGGGACAGCAACACCACCCCAAGGACACTTTCTTTCTTTCTTTCTTTCTTTCTTTCTTTCTTTCTTTCTTTCTTTCTTTCTTTCTTTCCTTCTTTCCTTCTTTCTTTCCTTCCTTCCTTCCTTCCTTTCCTCTTTTTCTCTCCCTTCCTTCCTTCCTTTCTTTTCTTTCCTTCCTTCCTTTTCTCTCTCTCTCTTTCTTTCTTTATTACTTTCTTTTTCTTTCTTTCCTTCTTTTTTTCTTTCTTTCTTTCTTTCCTTCCTTCCTTTCCTCTCTCTCTCTCTTTTTATCTTTCTATCTTTTTGAAGTAAGCTGGTATTTGATGTTCTGGAAAAAGAACTAGAGAAGTAACCTTGGGAGAAAAATCAGAACTTTACTGTTTTCATAAATTATCCTGCAGTTGGCTATTAAAATATATATTTCCTGTTATCTCTGGGTTATCATGGCCATCCATTTTAATGCTCAATAAGGTTACTAAGGGACTTAACCTGACTCCAAGTTGACCACTTAGATATCTAAATTTTAGAAAGAAAAATCCAACTTTCAACTAGCATAAAAAGCTCAATAAAGGCTGGGCCTGGTGGCTCACGCCTTTAATCCCAGCACTTGGGAGGCAGAGGTAAGGTGAATCTCTGTGAGTTCAATACTAGCCTTGTCTACAAAGCAAGTTCCAGTCCAGGCAAGGCTACATAGTGAGACTCTGCCTCAAAAAACACCAAACAAACCAAAATAACCAAAACCAAACCACTAAACAAAACTCAATAAAGGAATCCCAATCCATAAAAGAAAATTTCCCTTAAGATATATATATATATATATTTGTAATATAGTAAAATGGCACTGTTCACTGTTTTTGTTTCAAGACGTAGGAATTTAAAAATTGGATGGATTTTCAAAGCAGATAATCTGACAATGTGATTCATGCATTTTGCACATAGATATAACTTGGTTTTGGCTTGAAACTTCCCCTAGAAGAGCTATGAACCTGTTCAAGAAACATCAAGTATTGTCAACTCTGTCAAAAGCGTATTGAGGCACAATTTAAAGATGAGTGCATTTATCCTGTAAGCGTTGCCTTGCTTCAGAGTGGGATAACCAAGATTTGAACCAAAACATAACCTTTCTGACATTAGGAATGAGATAGACGGCTCCATAGTTTTTTAGAAAGCTTGGTGCAAGTTTTCTGTCCCAGGCAACCACACAGGTGCTCCATGGCTCTCCCTGCTTGTCCCTCTGAGAGGTGGACTGCCTGCAGGGTAACCTGAGAAAGCCTTCCAGCCCCTCTGAATATGATGATTTACCTCATGTCAGGAGCCTATAGCCCGGGCCACAGTTTAGCTCATGCTCGCGGGCTGCTTGCGTCATGCATGTGAAGTTACAAGAGGTCTCATACATGCTGTGGCTGGAGGTGATGAATTGCAACAGCCATGGGAAGTTTCCCTGTGGCATCTATCATGTGGTGCCTCCACCCTCTCACTCTCCCACTTTATGAATGAATGTCTGTGGCTCAACCTCAAAGCTGTCTTTCTCCCTTCTGCACACAGAGAATAGAATGCCTCCCTAAAGACACTGTCAGGGCTAAAGCCATTGTTTCCAAACAAAGCCTCTGAAGTCACACACAGAAGTATGCGTAGACTATTTTAGTGACAAGCCTGTAATACAGTGTAAAAGGCCTTTCTCTGACTGTCTGGATTGGGTCTAGAGGGGAACATGGACACAGTTAATTCAGGCAAGGAGAAAGTGAATTATGTGTTAGCTTCTCCTTGCTGCTGCACTTGTCCCTTGTATTGTTAAAAAAAAAGAGAGAGGGAAATAGAAATAATGCTGCCTTTAGACTTTAACTGTTGCCTTCAGTTTTTCTAGTGACTGGACAGCACGGTGCTCTGGATCTAAGACCACCAGGTCTCCACACATCATGTGGATGCATAGACCCCTCCCTTTCCTTATCTCCATAACCTCTTGTATAGTGAACACTACATCTACATGGGCAACATGTTTTACCTGTCCAATAAACCTTCAACGTCACTGTCATCAACCCCTTTTCATGAACGTCTTTCTTCCTCATGCTTCTGAGACATGTGACTAGGCTCAACTGCTCAAAGTGATGCCATGAAGTCTCTAAAGGAACAGTATAACTTTGTTTGTTTTAGTGTACGTGTGTGTGATGTGCATGTGTGAATATGAGTTCTGTATGGGCACACCTATGCAGGTACACGGGCACATGTGGACATGCATACGGAGGTCAGAGGTTGATGTCAGGTGTCTCCCTCAGTTTCTCTCTTGCTGAACCAAGTGTTCTCCAATTTGGTCAGGCTAGCTAGCCAGCTCGCCCTAGGGAAGCCCTGTGTCTGTCTGCTAAGAGTTGTGCTTATGGATGGCCCTTCTGCCTTCCATGTGAGTTTGGAGGTTCCAGACTTGGTCCCATGCTTGAGGAATACATGCTTTATCCACTGTGCCGTCCCCTAGCTTGGAAATGGCATATTTTTAATAAGCATTTTTATGCATGTATCACCTATTTCTTCCCTCACTGCTACTTTCTACACTGAGGTTGCTGGCTGCCCCTCACTCACACTAAAACGGAAGATTCCATATTGCTGCTTCTGTTCGCATCTTGATTGTGTCCGACAGAGAGTCGGATCATTTTTCAACAAGGAGCCATTGTTGCTCCTCTATGTAAATCTTTATAATACCTTGCTGTTCCCATTAGACGAGGGGTGAACTACTTAATGTGTCCCTACAGGTCCCCTTTGTTCTGGCCTCAGCCCACATTCAGACCTCTTTCTCACTGCTGTCCCCATCACTCTTCCTAGGAACAAACAGCAGCTGCCAGCGGGCGCTTGCAACTCTTCCACTCCTTCCTTCCTGCTATGTGCTGGCTGCTTCTGTCCGGAGCTCCAACATGAATGTGCCCCAACTTATCTTAGGTCTCCTTACCTCCAGGGCTGAGGTAGGTACAAAGCAAAGATCTCCAAGAGTCTCCAGCTGACCTTGCGCCAGCACTTAACCACATGGATGCGGCTGCCTGTTCTGGTGTCTGCACTCCCTCCCTGGCCTTCCGACTCTTAAAGGTTTGGATGGTGGCCTCTCACTCATATCCATCCTGTGTAGTCTAGCACAGGTCCTGCCATGCTTTATTATGGAATAAGTAAGCATTGAATGGTAGCTTCTAAGAGTTATCGTCTATTTGCATAGCCAACAGGCTGGCAAAGAGAGACCTTGCTGTGCTGGTGGTAAGGAATCCCTCAGCCTTGGGGAGGTAAAGGAGCGGTTCGGGACCTCCAAAGAATATGACATGATGCCATGAAAAGAATCAGAAGAATTCTCCTGCTGCAGCTACCGGAGAAGGTGCTGATGCTCCTGAGAGTGATTGAAAGGCAGGAGATATCACCAGGAGCTAGGTCTGATGAGGAGCAGGGGATCACAAGCATTCACATCAGTTGGGAAGAGCACGCTCTAAGAAGATAAATGAGGGCCTAAGAAGTCAGAAGATGAAAAGGGCACCACCAGGCTGTTTTTACTGGAGGCTTGCCTCCACATCCAGTCATCTTCTCACCTTTTGAAGTTTATCTATCATCGCTTTGAATTTATCCTTCTTTCTTTCTGGCCAGGTACTACTGGCATGATCAATGGGAAGGGACATAACTCACCCAGGGAGCTTCCTATTCAGGCTGTAATCAGTGGTGACGTATTCTGTGACAGTTCTATATAAAGGATGACTAACATAAATAAAGTGCATTGTATATTATGGGGCAATAGAATATCCAGCACCACAGATCATCTCCTCCAACAGTGGGGATCCAGGATTTAAGTCCATGAGTGATGGCAGGCTGAGGTAAAGCTCAAATTCTGCCTAGCAACTTATCCCATTACCCAATAGCAGCTTGGCAGTCCATCACGAGGCAGTTCAACATGAAGACTGTCTCTATAGGGTCTCAGGAAGGTCCTCCACAAACATGCAAGATATCATAGGCAGAGTCCAGGGAGTCATCTTAGTTCTTATAGCATTTATCTTGCCAAGAAGGATTTTCTTTGCAATGCAAACGACTTGCAAGAATCATACAGTATTATATAAAGAAACACAGCCCTGGAGTCAGCCTAATCCTGGAGTTTGATCCCATTTCTGAATAACAATGTTCTGATGTAAGACTCAAGGACATAATGGTGTCAAAGTCTTTAAAATGGGATTCTTGTGTTATTTATCTCCACAGCCCCCTCCCTCGAAACAACACTGTAGACATGAGGCGAGTCATTTGTGTTTTGTTCCCCACTCCACCTACAACATTGCATCTACTGTTTTGATGACTCAGAGGACTGTTTTCCTGAAAAGCAACCACGGTGTTCAATTTGTGTGCTATTATTACTGAATGGCACATAGACTCTATCCCATTAGGTCTCTCAGGCTGATGCTGATATATGCCTATGACCAAAGCAGGTATCAGTAGTGAAACCTAGCAGTACCTGAAGCCAGAAACTCAAACCTTGGCTGCCTTTACTTTCATGGTGCTTGTCTCTGCAAATTAGTCATTAGAAGAGCAATAATAAGGAGATATTTGAGGGTCACGTTGGGTAGCTGGTCTCAGACCTGTGGAACTTTAAAAATTCATCAAAGAGAGATTATTGAAGGTTGTCATAACTTAGCTCCTCGAGAACAGCTTTTGATATCTGTGTGCAGGAGTCTCCTCTCCAGTGTTCTCAAAAAATGAGTGGTGAAAAAGGAGACACGGGCAGATGGCAGGTGAGGACATCCACGGGTAGTGTAGTAGATCCCAGCGAGAGCTCCAAAGCACAAACAAACCCTGGAAGTTGTCTCTACTAGACAAAAGAGCCAGCATCCCCTGATGCTTTTATAAAGATTGGTCATGGGTGCTCTGAGAAAGGATGCTTCTTGGGAAGGGGGTCACTCTGTTAGAAGAGTTCAGCTGTAGACTGGTGTCTAGCCTTAACTGATATATCTACAACACAATCCCTACACCTAAGGCTTGGAGAAGATCCCTGAAGAGAGGCAGAAAGATTGTAAAAGATTATAGGAGCCGGAAGCCTGGGGCACCCGCTGTTAGATACCATCTCCTAGGAATGACAGAGAAGCTGGTCCATGAAATCTCAATAACATGGCTGTCCAAAGAAGACCTGAACAACAATTATACCAGTAGACATGCCAAAGTTGATGGAGGAAAAATCTCACAAGGCCCAGCCCTAGGTGAAGAGCTATAGTTAATTACTGACTGCTGAGGAGGAGATTCAGTTTTCTCCAGGAATGAGCCCCTGATAGGTTATCTAATCCCACAAGATAAACCCTAAACATATATACATATATGACTCAACAGGTTCTCTCTCTCTCTGTCTCTCTGTCTCTCTGTCTCTGTCTCTCTCTCTCTCTCTCTCTCTCTCTCTCTCTCTGTGTGTGTGTGTGTGTGTGTGTGTGTGTGTGTGTAAATACAGGAAGAGGAAATAATGAGGGACTGGGGAAAATGTGAGGATTTAGAGGGAAAGAGGGAGAAGTAGAAATAATGTAAGTATAGAGTTCATACATGAAATTCTCAAAAACAGTGAAAAAAATAGAAATGAAAAGCTTACACTGTCTTGTAAAAGTTGTATTATTTATAGGCTTATGTTTATAATGGGATATATATATATATATATATATATATATATATATATATATTAAAGTTTAAGATTTATTCCTGGCTATTTAGTCTCAAATGTTGAACAAATTATAATTATCCTAGAGATTACAAAAATGGAGGCAATATCCATACAGGTAGATGTTAGAAGGATGGACTAGAAGGCTCGGATTCAGACTCGGCATTGGGGGAGTGACCTTGAACAAGTAACTCTTCTCCCTGAGACTCCGCTTCTACATACTGAAGATGCCAGTGCACCACTCTGCCAGTGTGAAAGATCACATGAGAGGGCTCACAGAAGGTCACCAACTCCCACCACATCTCCCCCACTCAGGACTGAGACAGCACCACTGACTGCTTCTCCTGCCCTGTCTTCTATATAAACTAGTTAAGAGACCTGTTAGGAAGAGTTAAAAGAAAAAAAGAGAGATGGGCATGCTTCTGTGGCTCAGATCTATAGACAAAAAAGGATGCAGCAGGAGAGCCCACGTAAAGAGACTGTGGCTCATATGCCCTAGCCAGTGTTTAAACCTTAATACAAGTTGACAGTTTTAATTTTTATCTCAATATCACCAGAGCCCATCACTCACATTGTGGATTCCAAGCTTAAGAAATGTAATTTAAAAACAACAGAAGCCCCATCACAGGGCTGACATCTCCAAAATAGAAAATGCTTCTGTGTGTAAGCTTTTTTGAGAAGTTGCCTGCAACCCTTCTCCTGAAAGAAATGGTCGGGATGGACCCCGGGGATGCCCAGGTTGGTGAAGTTCAGTGATCAGTAACTGGGAAGGATTTCTCATAGAACCCTAAGTATTTGGAGACAGGCTAACAGTTAGTCATGGTTAAATTTGCTAAGAACTAAGATGGGTGCTAGTCACACATCATCTTTTTAGTGGTCACAGGAACTGTGCATCTGTGATCATCATCGCTGTCTTCATTTTACCTCAGAGAAAATTACAGTGGAGAAGACCTGGGACACACCTGCCGTTAACTCCATTGTTCTACACTTACCCCCACTGTTCTACACCAATCTCTATTTTCTCCATATTAGAACAAACTACATAGTGGAAATCGAATTCTGCAGAAGAGAAAACAGTATCCAGAGGAAAGAGAGGATCACCAGTGACAAGAGAGAGTATGGAGGTAAGTCCCCAGATGCAGGAACTTTCTCATGCACCTTAAGTCCTTCCTGGGTTGTCTGTAGCACATGAGATTAGAATGTTTTCAGACATGAAGCACCCTCACTTTACTTGTTTGTGACTAGGGGTTTAGGCTTTCTTTAAGATCAACACTTTATCAATTTGGGTCCCAGACATCTTATCTCAGTACTAAATTTAACCAACAAGTAAATTTTAAAGAAAATGATTTTGCAATTCCATCTACCATGGTACACCAAGCATTTACACTTTAAACCCAAGTTAATCTCAGTAAGTGATGTCAGTGTCCTACCCAACAGATATACCCACATTGTAGGCAATGGATTCACAGACAATAACATGCTACTATTTTAATTTCTATACTGTAGCCATTATTTCACTCAGAAAATATTTAATAAGTTCTATGATACACTACTTTGCTCAACATTAGGGAGACATCCTGGGAGGAGGGGATCAAGAATAATAATCTCTTGCCCTCTGTCCCAGTCCTTGTTAGAGAGTAAGAATATAGAAATTGGCAAACATACTTAACTTTTTTCTCTCCAAGAACATCAGTTTGTTCTTAAAAAGCAGATAATAAATGCTTTATTTGCAAGCTTTCAAAATAGCCTTCTTATTTATTCAATGCCCAGTAAGAGCTCTTACCACAAGAATACATACTGAATGGGTCCATCAACAGGTCAGTTGATATTTTTATTTGAGGGCTTTTGCACTCCTCTTGCTAACTCAAACACACTGTCGTGGTTCAAAAGAGCTTAAATCTTAGTGGGCTAATTCAAGTAAGTAGAAACAAGTCTGTCAACATACATACCCCCCTGGAGCCCCAGCGCAAAAGAGACCACCTTTCCATGCACAAATATGCCCCTCTTCGCTTCTGCCTCCTTCTGTGGCAACCTAGGAAAACCAAGCATGCAAGCCAGTAAGACAAAAATCACGGAGGAATGGAACACCTGACCCTTTAGCTGATTTCTAGATGATTCTTAGGAACTGTTAATGTGCAGGGTAGGGGACAGACTGTCCAGGTTCATATCTGTGTCCTGCACAGTGTAGACACACACCATGGGCAAATGTTGGCAAATGCAAGGTGACATGCCTCTGAAAACTCTGAAGGTCATTGAGTCTTACTGGAGGTCACCTGGCCTTGCTGGCACCTTGGCTGACAAAGGAGAGTTAAAAAAAAAAAAAAGGCCTAATGAGCTTTTGAAAAGATAAGTCTCTCTTTGCAAATTAATTATGATTTACTATTTCT
Source organism: Peromyscus eremicus (assembly GCF_949786415.1). NCBI lineage: Eukaryota > Metazoa > Chordata > Mammalia > Rodentia > Cricetidae > Peromyscus > Peromyscus eremicus. The sequence goes on from NC_081431.1 coordinate 7,630,543, forward strand.
TAAGCTTTAAACAAAAGAAAAGTGTGGTTTCATATCTACTGTGATTTGCAATATTTTTGTGAGAGCAACCAGGAACCCATTACAAAGGCTTTGGTTTCTAGACAAAACCCACAGGCTCTTAACTATAATAAGGCTGGTGGAATTGTCCTTTAAACACCTCTGGTATCTGGCCCAGGGACAGATCTGCACTTGTTATGGGATGACAGAGTAAGGTACTCATGGCACTGCCACTTGTGAGTAATGGTACAATTCCTGCCTTCCTGGGCTGTTAAGTATTTTCTCTCCGTCTCTGTCTTTCCCCGTATATATTAATATCTAATTTCCATGTCGGTTATCAAAATGCAGGCAAACAGTTTCTCCTATTGCACAAGGAAGATAGAGGGCATTTCGGAAACTCCAGGGGAATTCACACCTCAATCATGCTCTAACATTGATTTATGTGAATCAATATGCATTTTTGCAAACAATCTTTTAGCTCCTTTTTTTTTCTAAGTTAGCACTTAGCAGCAGAATTAGGTCATTTTCATTAGAATGAGCCTCTGATTATCTAGTTCTTTATTTAAAAGAATACAAGCCCTGCTTTCAAGAATGTTATAACATTTCGTCAATAGTTCAGAATGGGGCTAACGATCACCCTTAATGAAAGCCCGATGCACGTTTGAGATCTCTATGCTGCTCCTTTTATCAAACTCCGGGATGCTAGCAAAAACAGTTTGTAGCAATCACCTTCTCCCTTCACATAAGTAAAGCAAGCATGCCAGAGAAAATAGTAGGAAATGTGTAATTGAAATGTTTAAGAAGCTTAATGGGTATTCCATTTTTCCATCTAGCGTGAATTTGGAGGAAATAATTTTTCCATCTATTTTCTCCTCATTAAGAAAATTCTCTGCTCAATCATACCACAAGGACACATGCTCAACTATGTTCATAGCAGCATTATTCATAATAACCAGAACCTGGAAACAACCTAGATGGCCCTCAACTGAAGAATGGATAAAGAAAATGTGGTACATATACACAATGGAGTACTACTCACCAGAGAAAAACAATGACATGAAATTTGCAGGCAAATGGATAGAACTAGAAAATGTCATCCTAAGTGAGGTAACCCAGACTCAGAAGGACAAACATGGTATGTACTCATTCATAAGTGGGTACTAGACATAAAGCAAAGGATAACCAGACTGCAATCCACAGCTCCAGGGAGCTAGCTGGTAAGGAGGATCCTAGGAAGGACTCATGGATTGCCCAGTGAAGAAGAAATAGATGAGATAGATCTACATGAGCAAACGGGGGGATGAGGGGGAAAGGGTTGGGGCATGAGAACATAGGGGAGCAGGAGGTTCGAGCTGGAACAGGGACAGAGTGGGAGAGCAAAGAAAGAGATACCATGATAAATAAAGACGCCATGGGAATAGGAAGAATCAGAGTGCTAGGGAGGTTCCCAGGAATCCACAAGGATTGCCCCACCTTAGACTATTGGCAATAGTAGAGATGGTGCCTGAGCTGGCCTACTCTGGTGATCAGATAACTGAATACCCTAACTGCCATCATAGAGCCCTCATCCAGTGACTAATGGAAGCAGATGCAGAGATCCACGGCCAGGTGCCAGGCAGAGCTCCAGGAGTCCTATCGATGAGAGAGAGGAGGGATTCTATGAGCAAGGAACATTGAGACCATGAGGGGAAAAAGTATAAAGACAACTACCCAAACTAGTGGAAACGCATGAACTGTGGACCAATAGCTATGGAGCCCCCAGGGGACTGGACTAGGCCCTCTGGATAGGCGAGACAGTTGTTTAGCTTAGACTTTTAGGGGGCCCCCAGGCAGTGGGATTGGACCCCATCCCTAGTGCATGAGCCAGCTTTTTGGAGCCCAGTGCCTATGGTGAGACACTTTGCACAGCCTTGGTGTAGGGAGGAGGGGCTTGGACCTGCCTCATCTGAATGCACTAGGCTCTGCTGACTCCCCATGGGAGACCTTGCCTTGGAGGAGGTGGGAATCAGGGGTGAGTTGTGGCGGAAAACTGGGGAGTGGGAGGAGGGAGGACAGGGGAATCTGTGGTTGGTATGTAAAATGAATAGAAAAATTCTTAATAATAATAATAATAATAAAATGGTAAAAAAAAAAAAAAGGAAAATTCTCTTGGGAGTCAAGAGAAGATACACTGGTTAAGAAAGCTTTCTGTTCTTGTGGAAGGACTGGAGTTCGGTTCCCAGCACCCACATCCAACACCTCACATCCACTTGTATCTCCAGCTTCAATGGATCCCATGCCCTCTTCTGGCCTCTGCAGACACCCACAGGCCTATGTGTACACATACACACATAAAGTCACACACATACACACTAACGAAAAAATAAAAACCTCTTGTTCACTATAAATAATAACATGTACTCTTTTAGGCAGATGAGCAAAAGAAAGGTGTGGATTCGCTTCAACATTACTCCCATCCCCAAGCATAGTTACAGGCATGTTAGAATCTTCTGGAACTTGACTGGGGTATGATGCTCCTTTGGGAATACTTTGCAGGTGATTCTGATATAACTTCTACTGAGACTGAAGACATTTTCTTACACTGAGGGATCACATGTGTCAGTTAGCTCTTAAGAGCCTCCCATTCTATAAGAACAGTGCTTTTGGTAGGAGGCCGATTCTGACAGCCAAGGTCCAGAAGGATGCCTGTGGAAGCCACATTGTTTTATAAGCTGCATGATGACTGACTTCAACAAATTCAGCATTCACAAAATGTGCTTCTCAACATCAAGCTCCCTTAGAAATTGCCCAGTGTTCATCACTGACCTTGAATTAAAATGAAAAGCTTGAATTATCTTTACCACACAGGAACTCCTATTACCTGCTCTTGCCTTTCTGTTTCCATTATGTGCTTAGAAATACATCTCCACCCAAAGCTGAGTCACTTTTGTGCTCACAGTTTCACAGGCTCAAATAATGGCCCCTGTCTCTACCGGTCACACATTCCTAACAGAAGTCTGACTCTCAGGGCCTCAGAGTTCTTCACTAAGGTCTCATCCACAGTGACTGGTAGTGATTGAACTGCCGTGGAAGGGGTCTTCCAACACAGTGCATGCACAAGGCACTTGTCAAAGCGTCCCCTGGTGAGATGGTTACTTTTCTGGTTTATATTCACTCTCAAACATTCCCCATCACTGGGCTGTGTAATGTCTTACATTTTCTCAACACATTAGGGTTAAAAAGAAAAAGAAAAGAGAAAAGATAGTTGAGATTCCAAATATCATATTAACTTGTATTCTATCATAACTCCTATGAGTGAGTCCATTGTGATTTCGGAGAACTGGGCTTGTTTTACACAGTGCCTCTTGCTTTGCTCCTTCATCTCTTGTAGCCGGTTGTGGTGGCACACGCCGGTAGGATTTACTGAAGGAGGGAGAGGCAAGGAGGATCCCAAGTTTGAAGACCAGCTGAGGATCCGGCGAGGTGAGGTAGCTGTGGCTTGTTCTGGTTCTCTGATCTTCCAGTTCACCCCAATACCTGGCTCAGGTTTGATTTTATTAACAAGAACTTTTAAGACTCCTGCTACAATCTCTTCCTTAACAGAGGTTTTTCCTGGGCTAATTGCAATCTTACTCTATTAAACAAGATCATTAAAGGTGCACTGGTGGAGTCAGAGGTGTGTATAGCCCCATAGTGTATAGCTAAACATGCAGAGAATTGAGGTTCAAGCCTTAGCATGAAAAACAAACAATAAAATCTGACTTTATTCACTCTGTATGAGTATACAGATTCTGTCATTTCCACTTACTCCCCAAGAGCCCTGCCCCCATAGCACATACCTTACATGTCTTTTTTCAATGTTTATTTTTTTATAATGACTTCACAACTTTCATTCATTTTCCTTCATCTTGTAAATTATCGTGAATTGTTCCATGATACTAGAGTTAATTTGGTCAAAAGTTTTCTGTTTTTATCTAACAGTAACTCTGGTTTGGGATTAAAGTAAGTTCCTTGCCAAGACCTTCATTCTTTTCCACAAGTAACCACACACGGGTCACACATCACACATTATCATAAAAAATTATGAGTTGGATGGAGGTAAGTTGGCCTCAGTTTTCGCCTAACACATACCAATCTCGGGCATGGTGATGCACACTTGTAATCCTTGCACTGGGAGGCAGAGGCAGGAATTCAGGTCCATCCTTGAGTATACATCGAGTTTAAGGCCATCCTGGGCTACATGAGACCCTGAAAAATATTGCTAATTGATTTCATTAGACACAGGAGCAAACATCCACTCTCTTGAAGACTTAAGTATGCACAGAGCAGTAGATTCAAATTCTGTGGTTCAGAAGAGAGTTCGGGAGGCATTGTAGTGATCGCAGTGTTCAGGCAGGAAAGATGTGTATGGATGGATTTGTCTCAGCTTCACAAAATGAAGAATTAGAACACAGGTAATCAGGTCAAGGGCTCAGTGAACGCACACCATTTAAAAAGATGACTTCTTGGCCCCAGCTCCCTCCCTTCCCTTTTCATTATCACCCCAGCCCCCCAACAAAAAGCTTACCAGTTGGTGAGTTTCTGTGTTATTAGTTCATGGAAATGCTAGTATTATTTAACATTAAAAATAAAAATCACACTCAAGCGAGTGCTGAATTATTCATGCACTCTGATTTTACATAATTTGGCCATCCTTCTCTTTATTGCTATTTCAGTTTCCATCGCTAAACAATTCTTTACTAGGTCCACTTCGGAATCCTGTGAACAAGGAGATAACACTTGCAGAATGTTCCTCTGACACGATGTTCTGAGCTGATGTCCAAACATTTGCAGCTAAAGCCTAAACAACTCAAAAACAGCTGGGGAGACCCACAGTGCCGGAATGGAAAAAAAATCAAGCATTAACAAGGCCATTTTTATTTTTTTTAAATCAAACTTCTTTAGAATTTGAAAATCTGTGGTGTCACAAAGGCTACCAAAAATTGAACCATCAGAAGAACAGCCATGAAGGCTTGTATTGTCACTTGGTATTTCCATCAGGAGTGCACACCAACCTAAGACATGATTTAAAATACAATTAAGACCCTTAATGTGGCCTGAGCATTAAAAGTTGCTAATGGGCACTCTGAGCCTGTGCTGAGTGCATGGCAGGGTAGAGGGACAGGGTGGCAGCTAGCTCTTTCAGCAGAGTGACAAATGCCATAACTGAAGTTCTACTGTGGTCGGAATTCTAGACATCACTGCACTGGGGACAGTTGGCCCCAGCCTGGAACTTGTGCAGGACTGAACTTCACAAGAATTCGGCTCAGAGTGTGGGGGTGGGGTGGGTGGGCAAGCCTCAGCATCTGTACCAGAGAAAGCAGGAGGGACAGTCGTACAATGACACCAGCCAAGTCACCTGCCGGGGACAGCCTGCTTGAGCAGGAGAAGGAGGTTCTTCAAAAAAAATTACTGTTTATTGTTTTGCTCATTTCTAACATATAATTTTTTAGCTAATCATTAATGTAAGTGGCTAGAAGTGGTAACTAAGCCTTTGTGGTGGCATTCTCCAAATGTTTGGTGTTAAGTGTGAGAAAGAGAGAGAGAGAGAAAGGAAAACACAGATGGGAAATACTATAATGAACCAACATGTTCTATTTAAAAACTGTTTGTCAGCTGGAGTTAAGTTGACAGTGTGAGCATAGCAACAAATCATAACATTTTGCAGGTTTTTCCTGCATGCCTGAAGCAGCCCCAGCACATGCTCGCCCAGATCGCAGTGGTGGGAGTTTAGGAATGGCACCATGGATGGCGTGGCATGGAGCATGGGAGAGCTGCTGCCTCCTCCAAGGTCAGCTGCCACACAAGTGGACCAGGCCTTTAAGTGTTCCCGCAGGCAATGAGCAACGCTCAGGGCTTTATAGTGGGCTATGAGTGGCCCAGCAGTACCGGGAGATGCCCCCTGAGATCGGTGCTGGGCAAGGATCAAGTCCTCCACTGGCATTCCCCCGAGGTGTGTATGTGTGGACCGAAGTGAGCTCGGATAAAGGATGCTGGCACAAGGAATTTCATCTCAGAAGCTAAAGTCATAGGGGAAAAAGGTAAAGATATATAAAGATAAATCCTTTGACCTCACTAAATGGTAAGGGACTGCCAAGATGGCTGAGAGGGTGAACGGTACTTGCTGCCGTGCTGGACAACTTGAGTCCACTCTCTGGGGTCTACATAGTAGAAGGAGAACTGACTTCCACAAGTTGTCCTCTGACACCCACATACACATCGTGACATGTGTGCCCTCACTCACACACACCACCTAACCACACATAAATAAATGGAGTAATAAAGAGAAAAATCTTTAAAAAAAATGTTCTGTTTGACACACTGGCACATTCTGAAAGTCACAGAAATACATACACCACAACCATGGATCAAGTTATATGGAATCCAAACACTAAATTTAGCTTATAGTAAAAGGAGCTGGTTAATCCACAAAATAAGTAACAATTCTGTCTCTTTAATGCCCATGCATAAGTGCTTTTTATCAATAATCTCAATTTTAGTCTGTTTTCCTGGAATCCTTGGAGTCAGCTAGATAATATTAACTGAGTGCATTATCTAGGTAGAAATATTAAACAATAAAAGATACATCTCCTAGGCCCATTTTTTAGAGACCTAGTTACCAGCCTTTAACTACAGGGAAGATGGTGGAACCTTCAGGAGGTGGGGCTTAGCAGAAGGAAGTTGTGTCATTGGGATGGGCTTGGAGGGTGTTAGGACCAGGCCTTTCCTTTCCTTTCCCTATTTCCCAGTCTCCATAAGAGGGTGAAGAGGTCTCATTGGGTAAGAGTTTCTCCCATGTTGCTCTGCGACTCTGCAGGCTGAAACTTTCCTCCTTATAGGTTGCTCATTCCAGGTACTTTGTTGGAGTGACAAAATACAGCATCTCACACTTCTCTATATGCTGGCTATTCAAGGTGCCTGTTGAATAACTCATAAACATGAATTCGCTAGAGGTTTCTGGAACCCAGTATCTTCATTTCACAAAAGTACAAGTGACAGTCTGGAGTGCTGGAGACTTTCCTACTCTTTGGTAAGGATGAGGCAGGTGAGCTCCTGGCCCCAGTGCTCTTCACAGGCCCACACTGCTTTCCGGTAGAGTAAGCAGTGGGGCTACAGGTGTAGTTCTGTGGTACAGGACTTACCAAGTGTACATGGAGCCCTGGGCTTGATCTCCAAGAAGGAAAGAAAGAAAGGTGAAAGGAAGAAAAGAAGGAAGAGAGGAAATAGCAATTCTTCAAATATAAATCATAGTGCAGGGGAAAGGCCACCTGATTTGCAAGCCTTAACAGCCATACCCAGGTCTGTGGCAGCCACTGTTGTTCCTCTACCAAACCTGTTAACTCCTGTGCTCTGCATCCCAGCTGGATGGTATCTCCCAGCTTAGCAGCCAGTGGGACTCACAGCAAACTTCTCTAACTTACAAGGAAAGATGTCCACCCTAACTTCACTCTTGTCTTCTTTCCTTGGCCAGAATGACCTAGGCCAGATGCAACCTCTGAAGCATGATCATTTATGTTCTTTTCTGTTGTTTTTGTTTTGTTTTGTTAAGATTAACTTTTCCTATGTAGCCAAGGCTAGCCTGAACCTCACAATGTAGCCCAGGCTGATCTTGAACTCACGGTCCTCCTCCTTCAGCCTCCCGAGTGCTGAGGTCACATGTGTGTGCTACCACATTCAGTTAATTTTATATTTATATTTATATTCTTTATTGCACATCATTTTGGGGAATGCTCATTGCTGACATTTATTCCTGGTTCCTTCGGGTCCTCCCAGCAGTTAATAACATGATGTCATCACAACGTCACTCAACTCACTTGTCCACTTTTTATCCATTAAATAGTCACCGTCATATGTGGTTATTTTTACCTAATAGAATATGGACATAAACCAGTCTATAATGTATGTTATAAACTTCCTTCGAAATGCAAAGAAAGGACAAGTCCTCCTAGCTGGGGGGATCAGAGCAGACCAACAAAAAGAATTTTAGATGAATTTTAGTAGTGTTTGAAGAAGATTTTAACTTGCAAAGATAATGGAGAAAAAGCATGGTGCCAAATTAAAAAATGTCTAATTCCTATTTTCAGAGAGCAGTAGGGGATATTCTGGCTATCTGGGAGGGCGTGCTGGGATCCAAGGCTGGAGAGAGAGTTCTAACAGCCACACAATAGTGTAAGAAGGACCAAGCATTAAAACGGTGGGTTGTGATGCCTCTTAGTTGTAACTGATCATTTATCTGGCTTGGCAGAGCAGAGTTATCTTCTTGAGACTCCATCAACACAGATACCTCTTCTGAATCTGGGACAGCCTCCTTGTATTCTTAATGGGAGGGCTGTGGGAGTCACAGAAGAACCAGTCCCCAGTCTCAGGGCTGGGGGAGAGGTGAATGACAAAGAAATTCTTTTTTTAGTGTATAAAGTTTCATTTATTTTAAAGTGTCTGCTATGTATGTACGTATGTGTGTATGTATGTATATGTACCATGTGTATGCCTGGTGCCTACAGAGGACAGAAGAAGGTATTGGATACCATGGAGCTGGAGTTACAGGTGGTTGTAAGCCATCATGTGGGTGCCGGGAATTGGACATAGGTCCTCCACAAGAGCAGCAAGTGCTCTTACCCTCTGAGCCTTCTTGCCTGCCACTGAAGCACAGAGTTCTTACTTCTAAACTTCTTTTGATATGGGGGCAAGCAAATGCTTCTTTTTACCCCAACATTAATCAGCATCCTTGCTGCTTAAGGGGGACAGTGTTTGAAAGTTAAGTCGTAAGCAACGCTAACAGGAATCTGCATTTCACAGACTAACATGAAACTAGAAAGACTTGCCAAGCATCACGTTCATTGCAAAGACACTGCCCAGCAGGACCAATACCTTAGAGCCAGAGATCCACCCACCCTCAATAGCACTCTAGGAGTTATGTTGGAAATAAATGTTGAAATTCACTGTCTATGAAACTATTCTTTTTGTCACAGATAATTAACATTTATGTTATAGACCCTATCATTTCCATCATGCCGCTGGTAAAAACAAACAACAAACAGAAAAACTACACAAGCTTAAGAATGTCAGTTAGCCTCAGTGTTTGTCTAAAGCTGGGGAAAAACAGACGAATCAGACAGACTTTCAGCTCCAGTAGTAAATGTTCTGATAAAAACAACTCCTCCTGCTTTCCTCCCTTCCCTCCTGGCCTTCCTTGTTCCTTCTGTTCTCCGTCCCCTCCCTGCCTCTGTTCTCCTTTCCCACCCTCCCTCTCTTACCCTCCCCTCCTCCTCTCTGCTCTCCTTCCCTCTCCCCTCTCCTCCCCTCCCCTCCTCTCCATGTCCTTCCTCTCTCCTCTTTTCTCCTCCTCTCTCCTTCTCCCCTTCTTCTTCCCTCTCTCTTTCTCCTCCCTCATTTCACTTTCTTCCCCACCTCTTTCCTAAATTGCAATCAATCTCACAGCTACCAACTAATCTTCTTTTCATCTTCAGACTAAGAAACATGAGAGAAAATTCCCTGCAAACTCTAAGAGAGTTGGTTCCGGTTTCCTGGTGTGTCAATAATCATCACGTCTTATTTGCAACATTTGCATTTAAACCTTCAAATTTAAAACAGAATATTATAACTATATGACCTCAAGGACCTAAGCACATGCTGTCAGGATTCTTCACCATTTCTGGTATACAGACCTGTACACAGTTTGCTAACTACCCCGTTTCATATGACGTCCTGGAAGTGGCCAGTTTCCCTCAACTTGCTCAACTTGGTCTTGTGTTAAGGAGAACCAGCAGTCAGGCTGGGCCTTAGGACCAAAACATAGCCACCATGTGCTTTCTTCTCCCTTCAGGCAGTACTGTTCCTTTAGAAGAGAGATTTTGCTATGTACTAATATGTATGTGTATGTGCATGCATGCGTGTGTGTGTGTGTGTGTGTGTGTGTGTGTGTGTGTGTGCATCCATGTGCATCAGATCTTCTGAAATTGGAGGTGGAGGTGGTCATGAACCACCTCATGTGGGTGCTGGGAACTGAACTCAGGTTCTAGAAGAGCATTAAGAGCTTCTAACCTCTGAGCACTCTCTCCTGCCCCGCAGCTATTACTTTTTATAGAATTCTAAGCCTTGCAGCAGGATAGAGCAGGGGAAGGCCGGGGAGCTAAGCTGCCTGGGGTGTGACAGCTCCAAGCTATGGCTTCAAAGTCAAATATTCACAAGAAATAGAAAGTTAAAGATGGATGTGCTCAGGTACTTTTCATGAAGCACCAATGGAATAAGGACATGAAGAAAACGCAGAATTCTGAAATACATTCCCAGACTGAATGTACACTATGTTATAAACCTTCCAGAGACTTCTCCAGTTCTTCGGAGGAGAAGCATGCAGCAGAAGATGCCACTTCAGTCTAACTGAGGAGTGACATTGCAAACACACTGACAGAGTGTCTTCTCAGCTCACAGCAGAGCCCGCTTTACATGCAATGATGCCCCAAGAGAAACTGCTCAGTGATCGTCGACTCTGGCGCCACAGTGCAGAGCCATCAGGTGAATCTTCAAATCTAGTCTCTCATGCTGATCCCAATGCAGCTTCCACAAGACTCCGTGATGGCTTGGTGAAAACGCACCGCCCCTCTATCACCCACCGGCCAGTAACCATAGCGCCTTTCTTCTTTGTAAAATCAGAATAGTGGCAGACGACTTCAGACTTCCAACACGGCAAACCCCTAGACAGGCCTCCAAGTCCCCCTGCACTCAACCATTTATACCCAGCACCCTCCTCTAATTTCCTTCCCATTCATTCTTTGAGAGTTTCCTACAAAATGTTTTGATCATATTCAACCTCTCCCCTAACTCTTACCAGATTCATGGCCTTTTTCCTACTCACCTAACTCAGTGTCTTTTTTTTTTTAACCCGTCATGTCCAATTTGTAATGGCTATATATTATTGTGTGTGTGGCCCTCCACTGGCACATGGTCAACTTAACAAGGGCTATACTCTTAAAGAAAACTGACCTTCCATCTACCACCACAATTAACTGCCACTGCATCTGTGGCTAGGGGTGGGACTTCATACCCACCTCCCCTCTCCATGTTGGGACTGGACCTAGCTTGAGTTTGCACATGACTTGTTTTCATTGTCACAGCTACTGTGAGTTCATACTGCAGCTGCCCTCCTTCTTCTGACCAAAAGGCCCTCTGTCCCTACAGTCATCCAAGCCCTGTCTTACACTCTCTCTCTGTCTCTGTATCTGCAATAATTCCTTGACTAACACCTGGATCTTCTTTTAACCATGTTTCTTCATTGCCTGTCTTAGAAACTGAGCAGACAGATAGCAGTTTCTCTGGATGGTAGACTGTCAGAGCTGTGAAAATTTCCCCCAGTGAGCTGCTTTTCCTAGTTCCCTTGTTGCACAGTTCCTTCCAATACTCACTAGGGTTGGTCTCTAGAACCAAAAGAATACATCCCTTCTGGGATTAGGTCATAAAAGATGCTGATGTTCCTGCTCTGGCACTCTGGCACACCCCTTCTCCCTCATCTCTCTCTCTCTCTCTCTCTCTCTCTCTCTCTCTCTCTCTCTCTCTCTCACTCTCACTCTCACTCTCACTCTCACTCTCACTCTCACTCTCACTCTCACTCTCACTCTCACTCTCACTCTCTCTCTCCTCTCCTCTCCTCTCCTCTCCTCTCCTCTTCTCTTCTCTTCTCTCTCTTTCTCTTCTCTCTCTCCCCCCCTCTCTTTCTCAGATCATTTGTTCCTGTTCAAGGTAGGCTCTCATCATTGTTACAAGCAGCCATCAGGACAGGTCCATGTGGGAAGGAACTGAGGCCTCCAGCTGACAGCCATGAAAGGAGTCTTGGAAGCAGGCCTCCATGCCCTGTAGAAGCTTTAGGTGTCTATTGTCAGTAACTTATGAGAAATTTCAGCCAGAACTACTCAACTAAGCCTGACCACACACAACCACCTGTCCCAACTCTCAGACACTTCAAGATTTGGAGTATTTTTTATTTGAAGCCACTCAGTTTCCAGGCAAGTTATTGTGGGGTTTAATGCTGATGACAAGGTACTTTACAGGTCTCTGTTTCCATCTTGTTTTTCTTCTCGCACTTGGAGACTGGAGGACAGAAGCCATGTCATAGTCACCTCTAGGATGCACAGAATGGCTAAGGCCAATGGCAGACCCCATAACCATTTTCTGAATGAACAACCATCTCTTTCCTGTTTGTAATCATTAAAGTAAGTTCAATGACAATTACACTTCCAGAATTCTGGCTTAACTGAGGCATTTAAAAAAATTGATGTGGTTTAACTCAGAATATGAAAAAGGAAAAAAAAAATCTAAAATGAGATCACCTTTCAGAAACTCCAATTTTTTAATGCTCTCACCATTAAGAGTTCAATATAAATTTACAATGAGGTTCAGTGATCACTTCAGGGAAGCTTGGCCTCCTGCCTTATAAGCATTCATGATTGCAAACTGAAACCTGGCCCAGCAGCTAGGACACGACAGCATGACGGGAAAGGCTGATGTAAGCGTGGAAGAATAAACTCCTATAGGTCTTGGATTTAGGGAACAGTAGAGTTTGAAACAATATGACTCAGAGAATACACACCTAAAGTTAGGTACCCTTGATAACTTACCATTATCACTTAAACCAGGTAAAAACATACTTCTTTCTCAAATAAGTATGTTCTGAGTGGCTGTGAGCTGCCTGATGTGGGTGCTGGGAACTGAACTCTGGTCCTCCGGAGGAGCAGTGCATGCTCCTAACTGCTGAGCTCCAGCTCCAGCTTGCTCTTCTAGCTTTCTGGAGGTGTAGAGAACATCACTGATCTCTACAGCCACCCGCTGTGCCACAGCACATCAGAGTTCTTTCCTGTCTAACTATGACTTGAGGCCCACCCAGCTACCCTCCCTCCCTCTTCACCCCCAGTCTGCGAACATGGTTCTGCACATAGTGTCTATGACATCACCTTTTATATATTCCACATATGAATGAAATCATGTCGAACTTGTCTCTGAGTGCTTGGTATATTTCCTTTAATAAAACTGGCTTCAGAGAATCAGGGACCAAACCCCTCCTGAGCCCCTATATATGGGAATTACATTCTGTGTTAATGACAGCAACTTCATAGTGTCCTCCTCCTTCCAAATCCACCAGCCTCAATAAGCTAATGTACTCCTAAAGTGGAAACACGGTACCTCGGTGTTTGATTAAAGTAAAATCATTACCATGTACAGGGAGTCCCTGCAGGAATGTGTTTCTTGAAGCTGGCTTTCACCAACATTGCCATATTTCTATTTTCCTACCAACTAAGCTCATTTTTGAGATAGTGATCTCCCTGGGGAGAAAGTTAGTGAAGTTACACAGGAGAAAGCCAAGAAGCAGGGGCTTTGCTCAGCACCAGGGTTCACCAAAGGACAGTTCAAGTTCTCAGGTGAAGGAGACAGCCATTGTCAAGGAGTCAGCTCCCCAGCAGTGCATGAGCTCTGATGGAAGGGACCAAGAACCTGGGAGATCTCAGCTTTCTCTACTCAGGGAAAGAAAATCTGTCTTTCCTCCCCAACCTGGGGCCATAAACCCCTGGGTACAGCTCAAGAAGATACCTCAAGCCAGCAAGACAAAATCGTCTCTCCACCCCCATTTAAGAATGTACTATAACATTATACTGGTTAATTTTTGTCAACTCGACACAAACTAGAGTTGTTTGGAAGAGGAAACCTCAGTTGAGGAACTGCCTGGATCACATTGACCTATGGACATGTCTGTGGGGGAATTTTCTTGTCTGATGATTGCTGTGGGAGAACCCAGCCCACTGTGCCACTCCTGGACACATGGTCTTGGATTGTATAAGAAAGCAGGTTGAACGAACCATGGGGAGCAAACCAGAACGCATCATGCCTCTGTGGCCTCAGTGGCCTCTGTTTTACTTCCTCCTTCTAGGTTCTGCCCTCAGTTCCTGCCATAAGCAAGTTGAATGAGCCATGGAGATCAAGCAAGGAAGCATCATGCCTCTGTGGCCTCTGTGGCCTCTGTGACCTCTGTGGCCTCTGTGGCCTCCAGTTTAGTTTCTGCCTCCATGTCCCTGCCCTTGGGTCCCTGCCACAATTTTCCTGTAGTGGGCTGTTACCTAGATGTGTAAGAGGATATAAATCCTTCCTCATGAAGTTGGTTTTGATCAGTGTTTTCTCACACCTACAGAAAGCAAACTAGGACAAAGGTTAGAAGAGTCAAAGGCAGTGGTGCAAGAAAGGCCTGGGTATGGTGATATTTTATTTGTACTGAAATGTGATTTTATTTGTATGTTAATAAACAAAGTTGCCTGGGAGTCAGAGCTAATAGCAAGCCAGAGCAGAGCTAGGCGTTCATGGCGCACGCCTTTAATCCCAGTACTTGGTAGGCAGAGCTAGGTAGATCTCTATGTGTTCAAGGATACAGCCAGCATTGGAGACACATACCTTTAATCTCAATACCAACCATAAAAGACCTGGAGGTCTGTACAGACAGGCAGTGACAAGGCAGTCATGTGGTTGGGTTTACAACCAATGAGAAGGCAGAACAGAAAGTCTATATAAAGACAAACAGACAGGAAGTAGGTCTCTTTCGGAGAGGTCTCTTGGCTGAAGAGGCTAGCTACAGCAGGCGGGTAAGGCTCTTAGCTCTGAACTCTTGGCTTTCCTCTTTGCATTGGTTCTGTGTTTCTTATTTAATAAGACAGTTGGTTACATCTACACCTGGGTTCGGTTGACTTCTCTTCTAGAGAATCAGCCCGATCACTGCACCACTTGGAAGACAGCTTGCCCCTCAAAGATCTGAGTACTTCCCTAAAGGCATAAGGCAATACACTTAATTGCTAACCCTTGAACTAACGCTTCCCTAACTCCCCTCTCCCGAGTTTGAGGTCTGACTCCAACACCAGCTCTCCCACAGTTCCTAACATAAAGCCAGATTCTTAGTTGATTCTCTTAATGGCTTTAATTTCCCAGTTGCCCAGGCCTAAACTCTCAGCATTAAAAATAGTTTCTGTGGTGACTGCTGAGGCTAAGTGTAACCCCATAGCCTAGGATGGCCTTGAATGTGCCATAGAGCCCATTTTGATCTTGATCTCAGTATTGATCTGCCTGACTCAGCCTCCTGAATGCTGCAGTGACAGGTATTTGCTACCATCCACAGTTGGTTAAAACAAAAGAAATTTCTGAATCATTGTAGACTTACAGAAAAGTTGAAAATATAGAGATTTCCCATTGTCCCATGCTGTATCTCTCCTATTGTGAATATATGTGGCATACTTGTTGCACCTATAAGTTGGTGATACATTGTCTAAACTTCAGGTTTTATTCATGTTGCTTTAACTTGGACCCACTGCCTTCTCTCTGTCCCAGGACCCCATCTCAAATACCACATCCCATTGACCTGCCACGACTCCCCAAATTCTCTTGACTTTCACACTTTCTCAGATTCCCTTTGTGTTGGGTGGTCTTTAGAGCTGAGAAGATGAATCGTTGTTCTGCAGATTCCTCAATGGAGACCTTCTTCTCCCTGATGGGCAGACCAACTTTATAAGTTTGGGGAGGGTGACCACAGAGGCAGAGTGTGTCTTCATCTCATCATTGTTTTAAAGGTATATCAGCAGGATGTGTTGTGGATAATGCTTCTCTTGTCTCCCCAACCCCCCAGAGCTGTGTGTGATAAATACCTCCACTGTGCAGCAGAGAATTGCCTTTGCTCCCAAATTCACACTGATCCTAAGTACCCAGAACAGTCACACTTCAAATCAGAAGTAAAAACTCTGATTCCTGCTTCTCAACTGAACCAAGAGAGAGATATGACTATTGCTGGAACCTCAGATCTCCTTCTCTCTTTCTTCCACACATCCATTCTTTCTAAGAACACTCATTGTCTGATGTGTGCCAGCTACTGTACCAGCCTTCACAACACAATTTGACCTCAAACAGACAAATGACCTGAGGATTCATAAGCTTGCAATACTGGCATCCAGTTTTGCTAGGGAGTCAAAGCAGACCACCCTAGAAATGGCTCCATTCTTGCCTGTTGTTCTGGTTTGGTTTTGAAGTACTAGGGACTGATCCTAAGGCTCTGTGAGTGCTAGGTAAATGTTCTATCACTCAGAAACACAGTTTCCATGACTGATGTGACTCCCAGGGACATAACGGGTCACTGTCACCTCACCATTACTATGACTGTGCATCATAGAGAATTTAAACCATTAAGAATGGAACTGGTTGGTTGGGGATATGGATCACTCCGTAAAGTGCTGGTCTTATAAGTAAGAAGATTGATTCCAAGGACCCACACAAAAAAGGCAAATGTGCTGGTGTTTGTACATGTATGACCCCAACTCTAACAAAACAAACGGCCAGAACACAGGGATTCACTGTCTGGCTAGTCTATCCAGTTTAGTCAGCAGCCCCAGGCCCCAGGGAAAAAGTCTGTCTCAAAAAATAAGGTAGATGGCTCCTGAGGAATGATACAGATATTATCCTCTGTATCATCCCATTCACATATGTACATAAATACACATGTGTATCCACTTAAACACATACGCATACATGTGCACACACAGGTACATGCACATGAATATATCTACCACAAAGAAAATAGTCACATAGTCACATCCTCTGAGACCTTGATCCTTTCCCAGGGCCTGAGGCTAATCCATAGCCAATACATAAGATTATACGAGTTATGAATGACTTCTCAGTTCAGTCCTGGCAAGGATGTAAGGAAAGGGCACGAGAAGTATGTAATGTCAGAAAACAGCCAAGGACAGTGGGAGTTTCCTGTCACTGAAACCTTTTCCAATCATAACTAAGAGAACAAAACTTTGCTTCAGCCAATACCTGGCACAACACACTCAACAGACACACGGACTGTCACCAAAACAGAAGCAGACCAGGAACTTCCTCCAGCAGCATGAACTCATCCACAACTACTATAAATGTTTCTTTTTTTTTTTGGTAATTTGGTATTATAATATATGCATCTCTAGAACCATGTCCAAGTACCCTGGTGTCCACTGGAGATTGGTGTCTGGTATACTGAAGACACGGAAGTCTAAGGATGCCAGAGTCCTTTATAAAATACCACAGCATCTGTACATGGCTTATGCAGCCCTCCTTTATATTTCCAATGATATCTAGATTATACAGGATATATAATAGAATATATCACAGAATAGAATGCTATGCATAGTCATCTTCCTGTGTTGTTGAGGGACTGAGACATGGGAAAATGTCTGTACATTTTCAGAATAAACATGCTTTTTTTCTGAGTGTTTGGAAACTGCAGGTTTTTTAAACAACAGATGTGAGATATGAACACAGAGAGTCCTTGCTATACTGTAGTTGAGATGAGGGTATCCTCTTCTAAGTCTCCCCATGTTTATCAGTGGAAATATACTAAATCAGGGGGAGAGATGAGGCAGGCTTCAACATATCAAATAAAGAGGAACCAAAGAAAGAAAGAGAGCCATTGAAAAGAAAGGTTGACCAGAAGTCCAGTTGTAAATGAGCTAACACTACAGGTAAATTCAAATGAAAAACAAACAAAAAGAAAAAAAAGATAATTCCACTGACATCTACCATCTTGCAACACAGCTACTAGCCCATGTGGGAAACCATTAACATCCGGCCCCCATGCTCCAAGCACATCACCGATGGTTGGAGTAAAAATCATCCCAGACCAACACTCAGCCCAGGGCGCATGCTGGAAATCATCCCAGACCAACACTCAGCCCAGGGCGCATGCTGGCTCTCCCAGCTGCACTTTCCTGGTCTACAGCTTACACACTCTATTGACCAGGCCAACAGAACACAGGAGAGACAAGGAGGATGAAAACAGCTAACTCCTAAGAGTGAGAAAAAGACTTCAACCAACACTTGAGACATTCAGAAAGAAGCCCTTCTCCAGATACACAGATGGCAAAAGCCCCTTGTTAAAAGCCATGAAAGCATCCCTTCAATAGTAAGTCATTAGAAACAGTGTTCTATTTTAATAAGAAAGAAGCATCATTTGCTGGAATTGAAACACCAAAGGAGGGGTCTTTAATTACTTTTGGGCCTGAGGCTCCTTTGAGGGTTGAGTGGAAGCTGGGAGTCTCCCTGGCAGATAAGTACCTGTACTCAGGGACTCAGCGCTCCATTCCAGCCTCTTTGCTCTGTCTTGGCCCTTCATTCCTATGTGAACTCTCTGTTTTCTCAGGGGCCCCTGTGTTAAAAGCTTATAAATCCATGAATTTTGTTAAGCCCTGTGTTAAAGAAACATGCTTTAGAACCTTGAAAGAAGAATTTAACAGTCTTAATGTATAACAAATCAGTCAGGAAAGAGAGTTTCATTTCACTGAGTCTGTGAGACATGATTTAATTTTGCATCAATTCCCAGTTTGGGGGGGGTTATTTTTGTTTGCTTGTTTGTTTTTTCCCAATTCTTATTTCATAGGGCAAGAACACAACATGAAATCTACCACCTTAACGGATTTTGTCATGGAGACTGGAGGCAAACTCAAGCTTTGGCACATGCCAGCAAGGGTTCTACCACTAAGCCACACACTCCAACCTAAGACTCTGAACAATTCTAAAGTGGACAAGATGGCGTTGCTAACTATAGGCATATCTGATTGGCACCTTCTCATTTTCCATCTCCCTTCCCTGGGTACCACCATCTGCTGCTCCTGTTTCCATGCATGGTATGATTTCATATTCCTCAGAAAACTGGAACCATGCAGAAGTAACTTTGCTTCTGTGACCAGCTTATTCCACTTAGCACTCTGTCACCAAGGTTCACCTGTCTTCATATAAGTGTATCATTTCTGCCATTAAAGGCTGACTAATATTCCATGCTGGGCACACACATTTTTTTTTCTGCTCTTCCTTGGATAGACATTTAGGTTATTTTCATATCTTGTGTACTATCAAGAGTGTTGTGATGAGCACAGGTGTGCTAATACCAGTTTGGGATTTTTCAAAACCCTTGGATAAATACCCAGAAGTGTGACTGACCAGTCATATGGAATTTCTACTCATGATTCTTTTTAAAATTTGTACTTTCTTATTGTGTATTAGTGTTTTGTCTGCATGTATATCTGTGTACCATGTGGATGTCTGGTGCACACAGAAGCCAGAAGAGAGCATCAGATCCCCTGGGACTGGAGTTACAGATGACTGTGAATTTCCATGGGGGTCTGGGAATTGAACCTAGATCCTCTGGAAGAACAGCCAGGTCCTCTTAACCACTAAGCCATCTCTCCATCTCCCTATTATAATATTTTGAGAAACCTCCATTCTGTTCCCAATGTAGCTAATTTACATTTTTCCACAGCATCATTAATACTCATCTTGGTTGACTCATGTATTTATCCACTTTTTAATAATAGCTATCCAAACAGATGTCTAGTCTTTCTGTTCATTTCCCTGATACCTGGTGATAGATATTGAGCACTGTGCTTGTTATTGATGTCACTTTAACAGGATCTAAAATCACCTAGGAGACAGGCCTCTGTACTTACCTGTGAAGGATCCTCTAAAGGAGGCTAACTGCAGTGGGAAGACCCACCCTCAAGTAGGCAGCACCACCCCATGGACTGGAGTCCCGGGCTGATTAAAGGGAGAAAGTGAGCGGAGCACCAGCACTCATCTCTCTCTGCTTCCTGACTGTGGATACCATGTGACCAGATGCCTCAGGTTCTTGCTGACATGACCTCTCTGATGGACTGTGCCTTTGCTGTGCCAGCCAAAATAAACCGTTTCTTCACGAATTTGTTTTTGTTGGGGTACTTCATCTTAGCAACAGGAAATGTAACTGGGTCAAACCCTCTTACATCTTGGCTGGCCATTTTTTTTTGTATGTTTATGTATGTGTGTTTGCATGAGTGTGAGTGCACAAGTATGCAGGTACATGTGGATGTGTATGCATGCTCACGTGAAGGCCAGAACTTGATGTCAGGCACCTTCCTTGGCCATTATCCCATTGATATATTGAGGCAGGGTTTCTCACTTGAGTCCACAGTTGACTGGTGCAGCTACTTTAGCTCAGCAGCTCCTTTCAGGGACCTACTGCTTCAACACCTCCAATTTCTGCCTCCCAATGGCTGAGATTACAGGCCTGCTACCACATGAGTGCTAAGGGGCTGAATCTGAGTCCTCACACTTGGTGGCAAGTGATTTACCCACTTAGCCAACTGCCTAGCCACAGGCTATCCATTTTCACATGTTGAAAGGGGGTCTACACAGGACCTTTGCTTAACATTTAAACAATAGGGTTATTGCTTGTTTTTCATTTCTGTCTATGGGATTTGGGCCTCACACATGGTCGTCAGACTCTATATTCCTGAGTCACAGCTCCAGCCTAGCTTGGCAATTCCTTATACCTAGAAGCCAATTTCTTCCTCTAAGACCATTTCATTTTTTTCCCATCTAGTTTTCCCATCTCATATATCTCCAAATAAGGAAATCAGAAATAATTTATAAAATTGAGAGGCCAGAATGCGTGAGTGATTCTCTTCATAGCCCTGCTCATCAGTGTGTTCATGCCCTCAGGTTAGTGTCCTCAGAATAGTGACTATATGTCAGATGGTGGGGTACCAAAGGCTTAAAAAATACCAAGACTTTTCTTCAAAAAGTTTGAAACCCAACAAGTGGAGAAACAGCAAGATTGTGGAAAAAGCCCTCTGATGTGCTTTCTACTTGGAAAATCAGGGAATTGGAATTGTAGCAAGAAGGAAGACCAACATTCACCTTTCAGGGAGTGGTGCCTGGTGAGAAAGAAAGACTAAGAATGATGGTATCTCTGGAGTGCAGTGGGCTTCACTGGAGAGGATATGGCATCCACAGAGGCAAAAACGAGAGAGAGGGAGGGAGAGAGAGAGAGAGAGAGAGAGAGAGAGAGAGAGACTGACTAAGCAGTGACTCTGTCTGATACGGCCATAGTTAGCTTAAGATGCACAAAACAAATTTAGTTTGGAAACAACAGCAATAGGAATGTGTGAACACAAATGGCTGTGTTTAGGACTGGTTGCATCATTTGTGGGCTGAATACATTGTAAGAACATAAGGCCTTCTACATACAGCCTTCACCCCTACAGACTAGTGTTCACAGTACTGGAAGATACTCTGCACTCTACCAAATGAGAAAGGTAAGCATCAACCCAGATACAAACTCAGATGTGGAATGCTGACCTGTATGACGGAAGTGCGATAGTGACAGAGACCGTGGTCGTGACCAACCAGTATCTGACTGGATTTAAGGTCCGTTCCATGAGATGGAACCCATCACCAACACTGCTTGGATGCCCAAGAATCTGAGACCAGATAGGCCAGGGAGCTAAGAGAAAACCAAACACTACTGTCCGGCTAAAGGAATGTAACCACAAAATGATTCCTAGTGATATTCTGCTACAGTTAGAGATCAGTGCCTTGTTCAGCCATCACCAGAGAAGCCTCCTCCAGCAATCGATGAGAACAAATACAGAAACCCTCGGCTGGACAGCGTATGCAGAGTGAGAGACCTTGAAACACTCAGCCCTAAGTGGGATGTCCCCATCAAATCCCTCTCCTCAGGGCTCAGGGAACCCTGTAGGAGGGGAGGAAAAAGGCTGTAAGAGCCAGAAGAGATGGAGGACACCAAGGAAACAAGGCCTTCTAAACACAGCAGGACCAACATACATCTGAACTCACAGGGCCTGCAGGGGCCTGAGCCAGATGTGGCCCAAGCAGTGAGAGAAGTGGACACAAACCCCCATTCCTAACCCAGAATCTATCTCCAATTGGTAACTACTCACAGATGAAAAATTAGTTCTCTCCAATGGAGTCCCACTGGGGATTTGGATGGGAGGGGGGACATAGCGAGGATCTCAGAGGAATTGTAGGAGGAAAAACCATAATCAGAATTTATTGTATAAAAAAGACCTATTTTAAATAAAAGAAAATAGAAAAAATATATTTTGGAATTTCTCTCAAATATATTTGATAATCTCTCTCTCTCTCTCTCTCTCTCTCTCTCTCTCTCTCTCTCTCTCTCTCTCTGTCTCTCTCTCTCTCCCCCCCCCCATACACACACACACACACACACAATTGTAAGGCCCTTAGTCTAAAACTCCCTAACAATGTTCAGAAGTTTCAGAAGGATGGAAAGCCCTTCCAGGCATATGGCCTGAGACCCCTGGGGTCAGTGCATATCCACCGGTTAGGCACTAAGAATATTCAAGAGAAACTTCAAGTGTTTATTTATGCCTGTCCTTCATCACCACGATGACCACCCCACATTTTCACAAAGAAAAATGTGACCATGAAAATGTGACCATGAAGGACTCCATATTTGCTAAGCACCACACAAGGAGCTTTGCATTCATTTAATTTTCTTAGCAACTGTGTGATCACTTATCAACACATAATCAAAGTTAAGAGAGGTAAAGTATTACTGAAGGAAAAATACTCTGTTTGTGTATGGGGGTATAGTATTGTCAGCCTTGACAAGACAATCTTCTCTGTGTATCCTACACTAAGCTCTGTTCCAGGGCATGCTCAGTAGTGACCTATGCATGGGTGAGTCAATTTCTTTGGGCTTGCCTTCATCTGGGTCATGAAGGTCCAGATTCTTTGAGACCAGTTTGAGGGTTTGTACTTACAAAGTGATGAGTGAAAAACTGGAATCAGGTGGCATGGTTCAATTCTGTAACCCAGCACTGGGGCATCTGAGGCAAGACCTGGACTACTTAGTGAGATCTAGGCCAATGTGGCCTCTAGTGTCAGAAGCCAACAAAATAAATAAAACAAACAGCGGCATCCCTGGAGTATGAAGGATCACAGGTCAGCATCCTAGCCAACTCCCTCACAGTCCTCTGCGTATGGCCTTGGGTGGGTATGTGGGGTGAATGTCGGGGAAGCCAAAGGCCAGTCATCTCAGAACTGTCTCTTCTCAACAAAGACATAAAGAGAAATTCTCTTATTCTTATGAGAATTTATGCAAGAGAACTAATCTATTTTTTTAAGTTATTCTATCTCCAGGCCCCACATTGGCACCTAATGTCCCCTACAAACTTTCAATTCATAGTTTTTAAAACAAAGGCTCAGCACAAGTGTTCAGGTTCTTGAGTCCCTAATACCACCTCCCCTCCACTCCATTATCAACTGAGGCTAGATAAGCCATCTCTGGCCCTCAGTGAAATATCTACTTTTCCCATTTAGAAGTAAAAACAGCCATGGTCACAAATAAATATCAACTTGGTTGTAATAACCAGTGAGTCTGAATATTTACTAAAACTACATAATATTTTCTTGAAAATTTTCGAACCTGTTTGTACATCACTCCTCTGTGTTTTGCTGAGGATGAGTTGGCAGACTACCCTGGGCTCCAGCTGACCCTCCATCCTTTAGTGTCAACTGTTCTCGTACAGGCCTGTGTCTGCGATCACCATGTGATTAATAGCCCTGCCAACCATGCTCATTTAAACGCCTTTCCCACATTATGTCTTTCTTCTTTATTTGTTCCCTGTTTTCTCTGCTCCTTGCTGTTCTCCTAAGCAGAAATTACCTGCTGTCAGAATTTGCTTCCTACACCCAATTCTGGTAACGATATTTCACAGTGTCTTGTGGGGGGATCTGTTGTTAAGTGGAAAGCAAGGCAAAGCCATTTTGAATTAAATAAACAACTGGCCAGAAATATTCAACACAAGTTAATAAGATGTCAGTCCTTTTTCCCTTCTACCCAACTCCTAACTCCACAGTCAGTCACACTTTTAAGAAAAAGAAAGAAAACAGCATTCAATCCCTTCCCGCCCCTGCCACACACTCCAAACAATTGGTCCATTGCCCTTGTTGCTGAGCGATGGATCTGAATTCAAATACTGAGAATTATTTTGTCAGTTCTTCAATTTAATTAATTAATTAATTTATCTGGTCCCCCCACTCTGCAAGGCTAGCCATGTTCATCAATATCTCATTGGAGTATGGAGTAGTCTAAGGACCCTCAGCCGGCAGCCAAACTTGCCAAAGACTGACACTCACCTAACTGAATGGTTTTCTCTGCCCAGAGTGGGACTTGACTGTACAAGAGGCAGCGTCCACATTAAGATGCAGGGTAGAATCCTAACAACGCAGCTTCCAACTTGTGTGGAGGCAAAGGGAACCTACCCTGAATCTGCATGTTAAGGGGTTTCGGTCTTGGCACAGCCCGCCCCTTGTCATTTGCCTTCTGAATAAACCCTGGGATTTTCTAGGAAAACCAGCACATTAGCACACTTAAATCACATACCCTTGTACCTTTTTAAAGGGCTGTGGAAGATTTATTAACTTGTAGGAGCAATCATTTCATTGCTAGTTGCTATACCCCCCACCCCCCGCCACACACACACTCTCAAAATGACCAAATTAAATCTGCTGCATGAATTTGTGCTTTCAAGTTCTTGCAAAGGGTCCATTCCTTTGAGGGGTGATAAAAAGAGGAACAGAAACGCTGTCCTTTGGTGCAGATGTCTGTACACCGCCCTCTCCCTCGTGCCTGCCTTCATGTGCAGAAGCCAATCATTCTCTACATGTCTCACAATCATTTCCTAAGCCAGGTTCCCAGGTTCCCTCTCCAACTCCAAGGAAAGCCCAACAAGCATCTGCACACAGCAAAGCACTGTACTCACAATTCTGGGGTGTGTAATGCCGTTGTGTGTCTAATGGGAAAACTGTTTAGTTTACTGTTGCTTTCCTTCCCGGTCAAGACCACAGTGGCCTCAGTGTAGCTGAGGAGACTGGAGAGGAGAAAGTCCTTCCCACACCACGCACTGACATGTGAACACCATTCCCCAGGAACTGATGAGCTCCCTCATTGCAAGGTCGGTTGTCTGAAACTTGTCTCTGATCTCAAAGTCAAACCAAGAGCCACCAAGAGAACAGATCATCTAAATTCACTGAATTTGGTGACAGGCAACTGTGGAGCCAGACATGTGGAATCATTTGCCACTTTACAGGTAAAATACTGAAGATCTGGGTTGAAGCACACCCACCAGACTCTTGTTCACCCAGACCAGCAGTTAGCAAAGAAGGTTCTGAGCCCAGTG
This sequence comes from Peromyscus eremicus, assembly GCF_949786415.1. NCBI lineage: Eukaryota > Metazoa > Chordata > Mammalia > Rodentia > Cricetidae > Peromyscus > Peromyscus eremicus. The sequence goes on from NC_081431.1 coordinate 7,655,589, forward strand.
GATAACTAGACAACAGTCAGAGTGTCTGTTCCTTTTTTTTTTTTTTTTAAGTGCTGGATGCTTCTTCCTTGGACAAGATCTCCGTTCCATTGCATCAGACACCCAGACACCCTGTAACAGGATAGCATCAACCACTGTGAGCATCAGAAGCACAGGCGGGTCACAAGTAAAATGCTCTTGGCTGCCAATTGAGATTGACATGTGCTGTTGTCAGGAACATCACGCTGTTCAGTTTGGCCAAATTGGCAGGCTCGAGAATAATCCAAGGTACGATCTGTCAAATGGAGAGCTAAGGAATGAGCTCTCTGTAATGACAGGCAGCTCCATCTCTGTGGATTAAAATACTCTGCTTTTGTAATTGGAAATTTAAAAAAAGGAATTTTATTTTTAGACATTTGGCTTTGTTTTGACTCTGTTTGTTTTGTGGTAGACTTTTTTTTAAAGCATTTATGTCTGGAATACTACAGAGATCCCCAAGCGGGACGTCTCCAGCAGGAACCCAAGAGCGCATAGGATCTGAAGGAAAGGGGGTGCCTGGAAGGTTTCTAGTATTCTCTCGGAAGACCTTAACCAGAGACAACCAGGCAATAGCTTCTCTCTGGGGCCATCCTTCCACCGCTCTGTGGGTCTTGGGAACCTGGGTGCTGTAATTGAAAGCCTGTGTACTCAGCAGAACACATCACACCACTGTTCGGCCAGCCTCCTGCAAGGCTGCCTCCGCACAGCTCTGTTCTCAGCCTCTAGGATGTGCAGGCAAGTGGAACCGCTGCGCGTACAGCATGCTAAAGGGCGCAGCCTTTGTCTTCTCCAAGTTCTGTCTATTTCAGAGGCTAACATGCAGCAATTAGTCTAATTAATGTGAAACAATGAGCTGTGTTACCACTTATCAAATTGATTGTTCCCCTATCAAAACAAAACAGGCTGGCTTTTTGATGTAATTTCAAGAGATGATTTGAAATGTCATGTTACTGCAAGCCAATTACGGTATGACTGGAGTCACGGTCAACAGAATACATAATTACCACGAGTTTGGGAAGGCTGCTTACCACTAGTATGTTAATTAACTCTCTTTTGTCATAAAACAAAAAGGTTGCAGGGGAGGTTTTGAAATAGGTGTTTTTTATTTACTTTTCTTTGTGCTTATCAATGCGAGGCATGACAGTGCAGAAGAACAGACTGTTTTAATGCCACTACTTCAAGTTAATACTCAGCCACAAGGTCACTGGCAATGCCCAGGCTGCAGGG